>NC_040020.1:24988622-25032742 GCF_000972845.2 Larimichthys crocea | reverse complement strand
CATCCTTTATTCTTCCAGTCAGCAATTCAAGGTCACAGGAATGTTTTTCTTTAACCACAGTAGATGCTGCTGTTTGCTGCTCTTGTCAAATATGTGACATTACATTTGGTAATTTCAGACAAATTTGTCATCAATGTGACCCAAAAAGGGGTTTGTAGCCGCTCACAAGAGCTCGGTATTGAGCCCTTAGTTATATTTTTTTGTCTTGTGGATAAATGTGGAAACAAACAACACTGTTATAAATACTACTACAGTGGATTTAATCGCATGTAGTGGTGAAGTTGCAGAATGAAGCATGAAGGAGAAACTACAGTGGCTGTGAAATGTGAAAGTCTGTATTTCGCACTTGGTTTGTGCCTTCTGGGCGACTGTAGAAACATGGCGTACTCCATGGAAGAGGACCCACTTCCTCTGTAGATATAAAAGTTTTTTTCTATGTTTACAACATTTCTTATTTTCAGGTGATTATACACTCATGAAAACACAGATCTGAATATTATTATAAACTGGACCTTTAATTGTAAATTATTATCAGGGCCTGTCTTGTGTTGGGTAGAGACCTGAGATACACCAGGGGACTCTGGGGAAACATAAATGATTCAGTTAAAATCGTGCTAAATAATAAATATCTGAGCTGACTCATAACTTCAGCATCAACTTTTCTCCCAGCAGTCAATATTGCAGAGTGGGTGTCTCTCATTTCTGGGGGTAAAATATATTTAATTTAAGGTCATTTTTATGATTCTGTACTATTTTATGTACAAAGGCTGCTAAAAACACCAGTATGATGCATTTCAAAGTTAAATTTACCACCTTTGTTGCCCAGACAGGCCAAAGCAAATGTGCTGCTTGGTTTTGCCCACATTAAAAATGTGCTGTTTATTTTGCCACCAGCCATAAACTCCCTATTTCTAAATGGAGAAGAGACACAGACCTGTGGACCTCAGTGGTCCAGTGTGGAGAGAATGATTTGATCAAAACACATTTTGACAGGGAATTATTAATTCACTGATACCGGGCTGAGGCCCAGTGTTTCAGGTTCATGACATTTTAATTCAACCTTCCAAGTTAATTAGGTGAAAATGCATTTTTATCTATAGGATCCAGTCTCACTTTTAGCAGAGGAAGGCTTTTATTCCAAAGTCTGTGCATGTGGTGCTGCAGTCATCAGAGAGATCTCCGAGGTCAATACTGGTGACATATCCAATTATTCCATCCAGTTTGACTAATTTAAATGCATCTTCTATCTGACAGACAGCAGATAAAAGCATGGAGCTGGTTTCAGATAGTAACAGGTTGTAAGAAGCGTGATGATATATGATTGTTTTATATGAACATACTACGTTTGTGTGTGTTTGCCCTCAGGTTTATTCCTGCAGATTTTCATGCTTTATGTTTGGATATAATGCTGTCTCAAATGATGAATGAAACACTCATCTCAGCAAATATGCACATTATGAAATGAAAACTGCACGGTTACGGTTACACCTCTGCCTTATGAACACTCGCTCTCGTCTCCCGTTCTCTTCTGTTGAATTTTAACATGTGCTTCCTGTTTTGGTGCAAAATCTCAGCTTTGACCGACTGGATGTGCTCGGTCAGCCAATAGCATAGTGCATTGTGTTTTGAAATGGATAAGGTGTTATTGTGGTGTGTTTCCTCCTTATGTTTTATTACATGTTTTCACAGCAGACTAACTAAGATAAGCGACACTCTTGGACACAGTTTATAATTTGCTGATGTATCCACGTTAGAGTTCTGACACAGCTCTGTTTTTTATTTTAATCTTCCTTTTTCATTTATTTAAAGGTGATTTTGATTTGATCTTTAAAAAAAAATCTGCTCTATGATGATGCTTTATTATTATGATTATTATTATTATTAGGTAATAGGTAGAGCGGGTTGTCCACTAATCAGCCACTCTAGTCTGCATGTCGAAGTGTCCTTGAAAAAGATAATGTGTATGAATGGTTTGCTCTTAAAACTGATGAGCAGTTGACACCTTCCAGCTAATGCCATCAATGTATGAATGTGTGTGAATCGGTGAATGAGACATGTCAGAAGACTTGAAAGGCGCTATGTAAGTACAGTCCATTTACCATTTACCATTATGATTGCACAATTTAAGTACAAAATCAGCGAAGACAGGACCTTGTGGTGCTGTACCTGTACAACCTCTAGTGTCAAAATCTAGTTTTCATACTTTAAGCGGGCCTATTTTAATTTATATTCTGCTCATTTGTACACCTTTTATTTGAGTAAAGTCAACTTTATTGTCAACACTGCCATATGTAAAGGACATACAAAGAACTGAAATGTCATTTCTCTCATATCCCTGCTGCAAACAAGCAATAAACATGAAATATAAAATGCACACAAGGGTAAAGAGATTTCTATTAAAAAGTATGGCTAATATAAAAAGATATAAACAGTATAAATATAGATTTCTTTTATAGAGTTTTAACAGTTTGCCTCAAAGTAACTAACACAGAGGGCCAAAGCAGTACCAGCCATGCAGTATGGTTTTGTCCCTGGGTGTCTTGGGAAATAATGAATCTGCCAGAGATAGTAGGACACTGGGGACTCGGTAACAAATATTAGCTCCAGGGCCTCAGCAGGTTAATCTGGTCATGCTGATACGAAGTGGAGGACACACGGTCATGAAAAGTACTTTAAAATAGCAATGAGCAGATTTACTTTCTTTGCATCGCTGTCAATACATAACACACTAAGCGTTTTGGTGTAAGTGTAGTCAACTGAGAGTACAGTAGAGTCAAGAAGACATTTGTCTGCATGCAATACTTATATTTTTGGCATTTAATCATTAAATCATTTGTTTAAGGAGTGGAAAAAACAGGATAAATACGAATGTAATAACTGATGTGTTTGACTGATCTTCAAATCTGTCAAAATGATTGAGAGTAAGCTACAGGTCAATAAGCTATTTGGGACCCATAATCAATCAGAGGAGACCAGTTATTTCTGAGATCTGAGCGTCAGGAATAAAACAAACAATGTTTCGGGTTTATAGCAGCAGAATGAAGTGAGTGAGAAGCCCACAGAGTGAAGTGACTTACACTTTTTTTGATTGATTAGGCTGTAAGGTTTAAGAAGTGCCATAGGTGCTGCGGTTCAGTGCGTGTCTGTGCGTGCGTGCGTGTGTGTGGCAGCAGCTGCTCCCGCCCTGACTTTATTCCTCTCTCCCTCACACTCGGTCCTGCAGTGGCGGATGGGCTCGGTTTGCTCCCGCCGGCAGGAGCGCGCAGACATCTGAGGAGCCTGTTAGTGTCAAAGAAAAGCTGATGGAAACACAAAGAGCTTCTTCCCAACAACAAATCCCTCTGTAGCTTTTGAGGCTCAAAGACGGATTATAAAGCGCACACACAGCGGCTGGAAGCGATTCAGGAGCAACTTTGTCACTGGCTCCGTGTGTTTTGTTTTTTTGGCGCAGATCTTCATTCACTCAGCACCTGACTGCCTCCTCAACATCTTAAAGCTTTGAGCACCAGAAGAGGATCCCGCACACGGTCAGTAAACATTACCTGAAATCTGAATTAATTTGTTTTTTCTATTTTGCAAACAGATTATTTTTGGTTTTTATGCACCCAGGACTTATATATCTTTTGTAAGATGTGTGTGTGTGGGGGGGGACATTTTTAAGTTTCTATAGTGTACCCCCCCTCCCTTCCCTTTTTTTTATGTCAGTAATTTGATATTGGTCGTGACTGGTGCAACCCCTTTGTTATTTATAAATGCAAAGATATATGCAGAGTGAAATAAATAATTCATAATATAGCTATACAGCAAACATTTTTCGTTTTACAGTAAATAAAGAAAAGAGAAAAAAAAGGTTAATATCCTTACTGTGTTCTTTACTGAATAACTGTGAGCACACCATGAGGAGACGTTAAGAGCTTTTCAGTGTTCTTACCAGGAATGTGTTATTTCCTGCTGTTTTGTCGGCTACAGAGCTGCTAATACAGCTGCAGGTGTCTCATATTTGTAATGTTTCTCTAAACAGATCTGATTGCATCTCCGTGATGGACTAAAGGCGTGCGGAGGAAGAGCGAGAGTGAGGAGGAGGAGGTGGAGGAGGAGGAGGGGGGTTCTGCATGAGGTTTGCTTTCCTTGAAGGTGAGAAAGTCTGTTAACAGCTGCTGGTGGATTATCAGGTTCAGGCAGCCCCTCCCTGGAGGACTGAATGTACATATGTTACATAACGACTGCTCTGGGACCAGTGATGATCAGCATCATGATTCCAGCTGACTCATAGGATGTGGCATACGATGGGGGACCCTGAATTACATTTATCTACAAAGATTTGTACCTGCACAGAACGGAAGGAGCTGCCGACCACAAGACTGAAACGTAGAACTTGACGTGATGTTTTTCGGTGAGGAGTTTCTGCCTTATTGGCAATCCTCAGTCATGCCCATGAATGGATTTTGAGGAGGACCGAAGGGAAACCAGTGCAGTAATCCTTATAGTTGAGAGAGATTTCCTTACCTCTCTACCTCCTCTGCTGTTGTGGTTTTGTTCAGAGAAAGCAGCATGGATCTGTTCCAGGACGCGGACTGGTGTCTCTCTCCACTGCTGCTGTACGATGACTCTCAGGAAAGACTCAACCACAGCTTTCACAGCTCTATGATGCTGCCCTCTACTCTCAGTCCACCCACTGCTCCTCCCCACCAACCTCTACCCTCTCTAATGCCCTCCTCCCTCATTTCCTCCCATTCGTTCTCCACCACCCCGACCTCATCCTTCCCACAAACATCCACGTTTGACTCCAAACCCTACTCCTTCTTTCCATTGTCCCTGTCCACCTTTTCTTCTAATGACTTGGCAGACCTGGAGAGCATGCTACTCTGGACTCACCACGAGCCCAGCACAATCGCTCTGACCATCATGTACTGTCTGTCTTTCATTTTGGGATTTGTTGGGAATTTAATGTCCCTGCGCGTCCTCACCAACAGACGGGGCCGACGGCTGGGTGGCGTCAGCGCCACGCGCAGTCTCCTGGTGAACTTGGCGGTGTGTGACCTGGCTGTGGTGTGTGTGTGCATGCCCATCACCCTGGGAAACCAGATCTACACTGCCTGGGTCTACGGCGACCTCCTGTGTCGAGCCGTGCCCTTCACGCAGGCTGTTTCAGTTTCAGCCAGTGTGTTGACGCTAACAGTGATCAGCGTGAATCGCTATTACAGTGTTCGATCGCCACTGCGAGCTCGCTCCATGTTTACCCGCCGTCGAATCTTGGCGACCGTCGCTGTGGTGTGGATAGTGTCTTCAATCATGTGCTCTCCTATCGCAGTGATGAACCGGCGACGGGAGATCAGCTTTGGGACATTCGCCATCTTGGTCTGTCAGGAAGAGTGGCCTCAGCATCGCCTGAAACAGGGGTAGGTACTCAAAGAGATGAGATCTAGTCGATGATCTGATCTGTGCAGATCTTCTGCTCTCCAACTTGTGTTCAGATTGTTTGTCTAGTTACAAACCTTGATGCAGCCTGAGGGTCCTGACACTGAGCTGAGCCACTGGTTGGGCCATTTACGCTATGTTCCATAGTCATCCATCACCAGCAGTTTTTCTGGTGTCCAGCTCTGTTGGCAGTAATCGGCTCTTAATGGCCAATTGAGCATGTGGAATCGGAGGTGGCTGTCAATGACGGAGAGCTCTCTGATTGGCTGTTCAGCCCAGCCAATCAGTGATTTCACCCATTTAAAGTGTTTTCTCCTTCTCAGTTTTTTCCCCTTAATAAGAATGACCTCAGACTGACATCGCCAGGGCAAAACAGAGTTAAACTTGATTGTGCTGGTAAAGTTTTTTTTTTGCCAATCGTATTGCAGCTCATGATGTAAGAATATAATTTTTTCATTACGTCTTACAGCCAAAAGATGTGGACGGTGTTTCTAGTCTAGTTTTCTTTGATGATGAAAAGGCGCTTCACCTAGGTGCAGGTGGACTGTTTGGTTGTCTTTACATTGTGTGTGTGTTCATGTGAAACATGAGGCAAGATGAGGCGATGAAAATGTGATCAGTGCTTGGTCCTGAAGTTTAGTTTGGTGCGTCAGAGGCCTTTAGATTCTCACACAGGGATCCACTTGCTATTCAAGCCTTTGTGGTTCTTAAATGCTGCACTTAAGGTGCTCAGACTGTCAAATATTGTACTGAATGTAAAACACTTTCTTTTTTTTGTCATCTCTCCAATCCATTTTCTTGTTTTGTTTTTCATAATGAAGAGTTGTTAGATGGCTCACAATGATTTCCACTAAGTATTTGCCATTATTGCTGTTTTTTCGTGCAAAGTCCAAATAGTGCTAATTATCCAGAGATACCATCAAATCTAATATTCTTGCAAGTCCTAATACAGCTGCTGCTGTTTGTAATATTGTCATATTGATTTGATCTTGACAGGAGTAAATTAAAAACTAGTGAAAGGAGTCAACTGTGACTTTGATAACTACCGCTAGGCTGCGTTACATAACTTCAAATGGTGCATGTTGTTGTAATAAACACATTTACAGGTGACTTTTATAATACAATATTTGAATTAAAAACATTTTTTGGAAGTGAAATAAATCAGCATCTCATTTTTAATTCTTCCACAGATACAATGTTCTGCTGTTTGTGATGCTCTACTGCCTGCCAGTGACCTTTAACCTCAACATAGGCTTCCTAACCGGCAGGCGGCTTTGGGGAGGGAAGAAATCCACTTTCGCTGATCTTGATCCTCGCAGCCAAGCACTGCATGTCTCGCGCCTAAAGACGCGCCAGAAGATCGCCAAGATGGTAATGTGTCTCGTGCTGCTGTTTGCAGTGTCTTGGCTGCCACTCTACTTGGCTGACCTTTGGATAGACTGCGAGCAAAAGCCACCATCTTGGCTCCTGCAGGCACGGCCATTTGCCCAGTGGTTGGGCCTGACAAACTCTAGTCTTAATCCCATCTGTTATTGTTTCATAGGGGATCTGTACCGTTCAGCAAAGGTGATAAGGACACGATACTACCAGAAAGTCGCATCTCTCTTTGGCTCCTCCTCGTTCACCAGCTCAGCTGCAGTGTCATCTCCTGTCACAGTGATTACAGACACCAAAGTGACTACTGCTGAGCACCAACATATTGCTGCCGCTGCTGTGGCAGCATCTGCATCCATTGTTACGATCCCCAGACTGTTGAGCTTGGCCAGAGGCCAGGGACTGGGGCAGAAGGTTGGAGACAGTTCAGACAGCCGTGCAGGATCTGACCACAGTATCTCAGACTGGTGTCAGTCCAGTCCCAGTGTCTGTAACAGCTCCCTGTTGCACTGCCAACTCCACACACTCCAGCACTCCATAGGAAGAGCAGACCTCCTACCCACTAGAAGACACTCTGTGAATGAGAACGCTGGACCATTATCATTAAGAATCGAGTCTGTGGAAATAGACATGTTGCCTTTAAGGAGGCATTCAGGGGACAGAATATATTGTCTGTCAGCTGATAAGAGAGACATCATTACCACAGGCAGAGACGCTCTCTGTTACACTGGGCAGCACAGAAGCATAACATCACAAACCTTCTCTCCCGTAGGAGACAGGGAGGATGAAGGAACCGATATCACCAGTCTGTGAGACCTGCAGATGATTTGATGTATCAACAGGGAGGAATTCAATGACAGTGTGAGCTAATCCCTTGCAAAAGCCATTGTTTGTTTTGAGGCTAAACTGACCTGGTCTACACTCTCCATCTTTTTTTTTCTTTGTATCCTTGAAAGCATGTGATCCAGGACTGATGTTTGCAACAACGAGATCAGGTCTTTGAATGCAGGCAGAGGGAGAAATGATGGAGTGAATCCTGCAGGCAAGAGTTGGAGTGTTACTTATCCCCAGGCTATAAAGCCAGTTATCAGTAAGAAGGATGGATTGCAGCAGTGTGCCATCGCATGCTTGTCATATCATAAGTGGTCCAGCTGCTAGTCTAATATCTGCTAAAGACAATAACTCAGCAGGATGTAACTGTGTGATGAATAATTTTGTTTCTCCTCTTTCTTAATGCTTTGCTGATGATTTTGATTGTATTTGTTGCTCACAGAAAAGGTCAAACCAGTTGTTACAGTGCAATGTAGAAACATACTGTATCACACACAGATACGGTATGTGTAAAGAGTTTCTGACAGGTCTTTACGGGTCTTCGGGATTATGTCAATATCAGCCTGTAAAAGATATGTGCAGTAGCGGCAGTTGTTCATGTGTGGTGGTAATTTAATGGAAATATGAGATACACTGTGTGTGAAGCATAAAATGAAAAGTCAGAAGGCAGCAAATGGTTTTGTTTTGCTCATAATAAATGTGATATCGCTGTTAGGTATGAAATAACTTTTCAGGTTCAATAGTTTTTTTGAAAGCTAGACCAATCCATTCAAAACAAGCAAGGTCCATATTTCATCACATACCTTAAGTATTAAAAGTCTTAAAACCAAGACGAATGAAAACAGAAGTACATGTCCAGACATCACTAAAGGTCAGAGAAAATGTAATTTGTAGTGAGCTGACCCCCTAAAATGTAGTTACCGTAACAATATTTGATATTTGAGAGTTTTGACGAGAGACACTGCCTGTCAAACCAGCACATGCCTTGTTGCGTAAAGGAGGAAACAGTGTGCCAAAATAGCTTTAAAGGTTAAAGAAATAAAACAGACAGGAATACGCTCACACATACACTGACGCATGCACACGGAAAGCAAAATCTAATTTACCCTCAGGCTGCTTCCAGTTGTGTGCAAGACAGAGGTGGTGAACAGCGTGAAGTGCTGTGACATCAAGTTGCTAATCACACTTGTCTTTGCAGCAAAAGTGAAGTGATGCAACACTCAAGGCTTCAAACTGTGTTGAAACTGTCCTACTTATGTCATTGGATAAGGTTGCTTTGTACCTTAGAAAATCTCAGTTCCATAATGCTGTTACTGTCATTTATCGCTCTCTCTCTTTACGTTTGTCTACCTCTCTCTCTCTTTCTCAGTTTTGCACTCTAAATCGGGGGCATGTGTACTAAATAATACGCATTTGATGTTTCATTAAAAAAGCAAAGAGTTTGTCTGTGGTCACATCTAACTGCGGCTGAAATTTTCTCAGGATTTCAACACAGCTGTGCTTGTTTAAAAGTAGTCTTTAGTTAATAGAAGTGCAATAAGTAGTGGGCAATTAATAATTCAAGGTGTGTAGTTCTTAGAAGGTTCTTGGATCCTTTGTCCAGCCTTTTCTTTCTTTCCATCAAGCTTGATAAAAGCTTAATGGGATCTGAATTTAGGTATTGGTAGCCCTCATTCCCTTATCAAATGAGTTACAGTTGAAGTTGAAGGAATGGGGGGACTCAAAGAGACTCTCATCACACTTGTGAAATGGACATCGCTCCACCACGGATTTGATTAGTGATTGTAGAACAGGTTGAGCATGCTAATTTTATGTTAGACTGCAGATCTGAGACACTGAAACCACTGTGGTGAATATTTGGATTTAAGCTTATATGCAGGCTGAGTCTGTTACTATTCTATTAAGTTTAAGGTTAGTCAAACTTGATTTCTAAACAAACAAATAAGTTATTTTATCATTCACTGTTTCTCTCTGTGAGCTCTAACAATTCTCATTAAAAGATTTGAACATCTCATGTTTTAAATTTAAATCCATGGATCCAATTGCATCCGTGCTTGCTACTGTAGCTTGCAGTCTTCTTCCCTGCATTTCAATTGTGGATTGCAGCTTTTTCTCAGCACATGACAGTGAAGCCATTGCAAACACATCACTCTACAGCCATGTGGTCAAATACTTCAACAAGTTGTAGACTTTGGATACGGATACTGAGGCCTGGGATTGATTGATAATATTGATGATGCTTCTTCAATCAGATCAAAACATGCAGGTCGAGTCTAAAGAGTGCACAAAAGCAGCAGTGGTCACACCAAGAAAACAAAACGAAACATACAGAGAGGTAGCAAAATCAAGTAAAAGCTGAATAAATGAGTGGAGTAATATAACAAATGCCAAATTAGGGCACAGATGGCAGGCGCTCCAGTCACAAATATAAAAAAGTCATATGGTCTGCTGAGACATCTTTCACCTTAATCTTGACAAGTGGGTGAGTACATGTGTAGCCAACAAGTCCTCTATTAAATGACTGAATACAATTACATCAGAAGGAGACATAAAATGGTTTTCTGACTGAGCTCTTGGCAGCATGACATAACTGATACCACTTTGATTAGGTTATGACTGCTGAGCCAATCACTAATGGTTCCTGTTGTGTTATTTATTTCAGGGTGCTGCTCTATGCACCACTTTTACCCCGATTTATTTGTATTAGATGGAGGAAGGATCAGGGCAAGGTAGTGTTGAATTTCTGGGATGACAACCATTAGGAAAGAAGTTTAAAAAATCATGCCATGAGGCTTCATATTAAGTAATATTGAACTACTTACTTAAAAAAAAGAAAAGAATAATTATCTAATTTCAAATCTTTAATAATTATATATTACAGTCAGTTATTTGGTTGAGGTTCTGAAACAGTTGAGGTCACAGTAAAAAGAAAACTGTTGACTGATGGTAGAAAAACAGAAAATGAACAGTTGATAATTGACGATCTGACATTTTGTTGACCCATCCAACCATTATAACCTCTGTGCTCTATAATAACCACTGGTGGGCAGAGGGGGAGCCCCCAAGACCACATGTGTCAAAGCAGCTACAGCAGCTCTACAGTCAACGAGAACTGCAGGAGATGAAGAGGAATGAGCCACAACAGTTCATCAGGGTTTATAATAATGCAACTTCTGAAGATGCACACCAGGTTTCATAGAGGAGACAAGCGTTTGCTGTCTGTAATGAGAAACTACAGACCTGTAGAGTAACATTGGGCTTTAAGTTTTTATATCACGTTGTTACGTGCCATAGTGGGTGTGTGTCTTGTTGTCTTCTGCTCTTGATTTCAGGTACCGCCCTTTCCCTCTCCTCCCTCAATCAGCTGATTAGCTGATCAACGCCCGTAGGCTATAACTGCCTACCGGGTCTCTCAGTGGTGTGTGTGATCCCGCAGCGAGTGGTTCGTGGTGCGTGGGGTGTTTTCGCAGAGAGTGGTTCATTGCGTGTGATCGTTCCTGGCAGTCATCGTGACGTTTGAAGAAGCCTTCACTTTACGTTGTTCAACTTGTGTTATTGAATAAATCCCTGCGCTTGCAGTCGGTCCTTGGTTAATCCCTTTGTTTTTGGGTCTTTTCTTTAATTGTTACCTCCCTAAATTCCCCTAGACTAAGTCTTGCCCTGTCGGGTCGTAACACACGTCAACGCTTCTGTCCAGATTCTCTCCCCCTGCTGCAGTGTGCATCACATTTGTTGAATAAATTGATGTTGTTCTGGATGACCTACGAACTGCAGGATGCCATTATGTCCTTTGCGTTCATCAAGGATGGTCGAGTGCTATGCTAAAGCAGTTAAATAAGGTCACACTGAAGGACGTTTCTATAGCATTCAGAGAATTCTGTATGTGTAAACAATTGTGGGTGATCCAATTCAATTAGGCAAAAAAATACCATTCGACTGCACTAACCTAGAGAGTGAACTGTGACCTGTGACATTTCACAAGAAAAGTCCAGTTCAATTTCACACAAAGACCAAATTTTATATGTAGTCTGAACATTATATTACATTACATTACATTGCATTTTGCAGACGCTTTTATCCAAAGCGACTTACAGAGGAGGACATAAGCTGACAAAGGTGTAAAGGAGCACAGAGTAGTTGTTAGTTTTGTTAGTTTTGTTAGGCAGGGAGGCAGTCTCGAAAGAGAAAGGTTTTTACAAGTTTTTTAAAGGTAGAAAGGGATGTTGCTGTTCTAGTAGCCGTTGGTAGGTCATTCCACCATTTGGGGACGACCACAGAGAAGAGTTTAGAGTGACCTCGCTTTGCGAGAGGCGAGGGTACAACTCACTGAACAGTGTTGAAATGTTTCTATGCAGATGAGACTGGTGTCTTCCAGGATGGCAATAATAGGGGTCACTGAATGGTTTGATGAATATAAAATGATGTGAATTACATGCAATGGCATTAACATTCACAGATTTCCTCTCAGTTGAACATCTATGGGTGATTTTGAAGCAATGTGTTAGACGACACTCTTTCTGCGGTCACCAAAACACCAAATAAGAAAATATCTTTTGGAGGATCCCTGATATATCATAATGTATCGTTTTAGTCAACATCAAAGTACCTGGTTCTACTTGTGCCTCCCACTTTTCACTTTCATTTTCTGATTAGATTTCAGGATGCCAGTTTCCATTTGCATGTAATGTATAACTTGTAGGACCTGAGTACCCTGCAGACATCTGTTTGTGGATTTCCTTCCAGTTCTTGAAGCACTCTCAAGGATGTGATGTGCACACACTCACACACACAAACAACCACATAATATGCACAAAAACACACACACACACATACACAATTTCATTCCACAATTTCAGATATCCACAGGACTTATGATGAGGCACTTCAACTCATGATTGCTTTCATTTTTTCAGACATTCAGCTCTTTTGATTCTCACAGATCTTTTCATCACGTCCTCTCATCACTCTGCATTAGTCTTTGTACCCTCTCTTCCTTTTCCTTCTATGTCAACCTCTACCTGTCCTTTTCTTGTTTCTTTCTGTTTTGATCACCTCATTTGTCCTTGAGTCGTTGCTGTACCAGTGTCAGAAACTTCTGCTAACAATAGCCTGTTTTTGTTTCTCTTCCTCTTCCTTCATTACCATCTTCATGTTTCCTTTTCTGGCAACAAGTCAAGGGCCATTTAACACCAGAGAGCATAGCCGGAGGAGTGCAATGCACACCCAAGGCACAGAAACAGTGAACTTAAAATGCTGTGAAATAATATACATAATGATGATGAGGCCTCTGTAGCAAAGGCATAAAATAAAATAAAAAGCTTATGTCCTACTGTTGATAAATTGCTTTTACTTTAAAAATTAAACACTGATAAGAGACTGATGATGTGTCTCACCACAGGGTTCGCAGGGTTTTTAATATTGCCTCAAGGGAAGACAGTATCAGCCTGTGTTTTAATGCTACATCCATCTTCTCCTGCTAATTTGTTCACAGCAAACACTGGCAACAGAAGGATTTTCTGATGTCCTGTTTTACGCTTTACCATAACTACCTGCCTGCTTAATATAATATATACTACAGAATGAAACAATGACATGAATGCTGATTCAGTGTTAAAAGATGTTGGTTTTGTTTTATAAACAGTTTTAATAAGTCTTTTAGTTTTAAGAAGGGATCGGTCTTTCTCTTGACTATAAAGCTCTGGTGTTATTAACCATTCAAGTGTCCCAGTAACCTGTGTCAGTGTGACATGTGCCAGCACGAACAACACCAGGACTCTGAAACTGAAGCAACTAAATGGAAATCAGCCATCATTCATTTTATGATTCATACCTTTGTGCCAATTACCTCAAGTTGTCTCAATTTGTCTCAGTGCCCAACTGGATGTGTGACTTGTTCGCCACTGACACGACACATCTGAGAAGATACTGAAAATTAAATTTAAGTCAATTTTACCATGTGCCAAAGTCAGTATCACGTTGGCATGCCACAGTGGGTTTAGACATACATACATTTCAATTCAGGTCTGTAGATAAAATGCTCATTCTAAGGTAATAAGTCTTATTTTCAGGTGATTATACACCAATGCAATTATTTTCAATAATCTGCTGGTCATTTTCTTACTTAATCATTTGTTTCATTACATGTAAGGAAATGGGAAATATGCTCATCACAATTCCCTATAGAGCCAGAGCTAATGTCTTTAAATACCACTTTCTGTCAAACAGGGTAGTTGGTGATTAATTTTCTGTCGACCAACTAATTGATCAGTTGTTCTATTGTTTCAGCTCTATAATCAAGTGTCTAAACATTGGGATTTAGAGTGTAATAAGAAAAACAGAGATTTACTTCTAAAACTAAGGCATCAAATATTTAAAATCTGTGTTTTTGCCTAAAGCAGAAGAAACTGTTCTCCTTAAAATTTGGAGGACTGAACTTTGCTATTCACGGCTCAACAGTAATGCATACTTGGTTGCTCTGGGCAACAAGATATAGACTACTATCAATCATTTGGTTCAGTTGTCCGTCTTGACTTGTTTCTATAGCCACTCTACATCAACGAAAATGCTGCTGTGATATTGATATGCTCGACTGCAAAACCAAAACAGCAGCACTGATCTTGAGTGAAACAGCTGAGACACCAGATTTAAAGAGCACTTCATCACACCCCGAGATGCTCAGCACGCTGATAAACCTGACAGGACAATGAAGACGTCTCTCGAGGTATGAACACTGCCAAGGCTTTTCTCAAATGAAAAGAATCCTGTTCTATCTTTCTTAAATCACATCATCTCCAGACAAAAAAAAGAAAAAAGATTCAATAAGCTGTTACTGAGATCTGACCAGACGAACAGGAGGTTATTGTTCTATCAAATGTAATTTAGCCAAATCAACAGATGAGATTATCCTGCTTATTTTGGACGCTAACGTAGGTCTGGCTCAGTAGAAATCTTACATTTTTTCTGTTGGTTAATTGTTATATCTGAGCCAATGGTGACATTGGCTCAGATCAATTGTTTGCGTGCATGTGTGTGCAAAATGAGGGAAGTCTACCCATATTGACATCAGTTCTTCATCACTGAAAAGTGGGTTGTAATTACACAGGACAATTATGACTGTAATTATAAACAATTAAAATATGGAAAGCATTTTGTCAACTTTGGCTCCTTGTCAGCTGTGCAACCAGCTCTCAAGATGTTGGGCTCTGTTACAGCTTGTGACGATGGCTTCCGTCATTTGGCAGCTCCGCATGTAATCTGTCGTCCTCAAAAAATATGTTTATTTAGAGCAATGGTGAACTCTTAAAATTATGAAAAATATACATGTTAGCCACGTTGGTGACTCATCCATCATCAACTATACTCAACAGCTGCTCTGTTAATCTTTCATCTTTATTTCCTAATTAAAAAAAATATATATATCCATTTTCAACAGTCACAGTCTGGTGGGCGCTGTCATGTGATTGACAAGTTCATTAATTACCTAGTCTTTAACTTACTACAGCTTGGCAACACAGCTTTAGTAAGCAAAAGCTGAACCAAAACACCCGTGTTAATTTTTCCCTAAACAGAATTAATCAAATAATAAAAACAAATTGGAGCAAAAGAGAAACTTTATACAGTCGTCCCTCGCTATAACGCAGTTCACTTTTCGCGGACTCACTGTTTCGCGGATTTTTTTTGTGTAATTTTGCATGCTTTGTGTTCTGCGTCCTAAATTGGCTAAGGGAGTACTGTACAAAATGTGTGTAAAAAGGTGTATAAAAGTGTGTGGTTAGGGGTTTTACGGCCTTAAAACATGTATAATAATTGTAAAACTTACTTCACGGATTTCGGATTTTTATTTTTAGAACGTATCCCCCGTGATAAACGAGGGACCACTGTACACTTAAAGTCTGTGTAAAGTAAGAAAAAATGTGTTTTGGGTTTGTCAGACCAGAGAAGAAAGTGTTATCTACCACCCAGTCAAATTTGAATGATTAAAAACATTGACAAGTTTATGAAATTCATTTTGTAGCGACTGAAACATATCAGATGAGTTCAGAAAATGACATGACTAACTTTGAATAGATAATCTGAGTAGATAAATTAATCTTTATCTCTCTGCCAAGGAGAAAAACTGTTTTAACCTCTAACTCCACATTTCAGTAATATATCATTTAAAGTCTTTTCACATGTTTTTAACAACTAATTTCCAACATATTTCATGCGTTTTAATCACAGGATTACCTTTACACGGTCTTTAACAGACTGGGATGGAAAGTCAATTGAACTTTTGAACTGTTATGCAGTCAGTGGTCCGCATCACAAGGTCAGCAGGAGCCGATACTAATCCAGCGACAAATCAACTGAGTGAATCTCTCTTTTGTGTAACTAACCGGTAAACATGACAAATGAGGATACATCTAGGACCAAACAATACTAGGCTATACAGCACTGAGAGGCTGTACTACTAAATGGAAATGTCAGCACTAACATGCTCACAGTGACAAAGCTAACATGTTAGTGTTTAGCAGGTATAATGAGCTTATTATAGCATGCTAACATTTACTAATTTGCACTAAAATGAGGTAGGCATGTATTTCTTCAACCAAAGTATTGACAAAAACAAAACAAAACGATGTACCATCCTTGGAGCAACACTGATAGTATGAGTAAAACACATTCAGACCTCCATACATGTTGTATGAACCCATGTGTCAGGCCGGACTCAAAACAGGACTCAATCGCAGAGGTGTCAAATGAGCTTATTTATTGATAACAAAAATCCCTCGACAGAGTGAGGCTATGAAAACGGCCTAAACTAGGGAAAGCAAAAACACAGATTATCAAAATCACTCACAAGGAGGAAAAACAACAGGCTGCAAAACATTAACTGAAGGCGCTCCAAAGAGGCTGAAAAACACTACGCGATGCACTATGAAACAAAAGGGCTAGACTAAGAATTTACAACAAAAAAAGAAAAAAGAACAAAAGAACACTTGAGCTATAATGCTTTGGCTGTGGACAAGGAAACAAGGCTTGGGTGATCGCTACAAAAGACGAAACACTTTGGCACGGGACAAAGGGAGACGCAGACAATATATACACAGGGTAATGGGGAACAGGTGGAAACAATCAGGGCGGGGAGGACAATCAGACCGGTGACCTGAAACGAGAGGACAGGTAAATATCAAAATAAAACAGGAAATGACGAGACAGGACAAAAACCCAACTTGACCTCACCGCGGTGTGACACCATGTCTCTAGATTAGGTGTTTTACTTTGAATACTGGAGGAAACAGGGTGACAAAAAAACATTATAGAGCCACTACCAGATGTCCTGGATGATGTGTCTCCACCTAAATGAAAGTAATTGTCCCGTTGGACATTTTATGGGTTAGTCTGGCTTTAGGGCTAAGAAGGTAGCCTTTTATAGTTTTATTTAATGTGATGAAATTGATTCGCAAGCTGCTTTAAGTTTGCTGATCTTTGCGCTTTTCTGCTCTGTCGCTAAAGCATTTTTGCCATGGTGCTTTAACCAAGCAATCGCAACTAATTCGTCTTTTGGGGGGTTTCTGCCAGAAGATGCTGTTTGTATCCCATGTGACTCCAAAAATCAACACTGACTGATTAAACTGTAGGTGACAGTACGGTTGCAGTGATGTCTCTTTTGATTGGCTGCCTTTTCCTGGCAGTATCAGGGTGACGTAAAGTAGGGTGCATCGCCACTGGCTGCCAAAAACAAAAGTCAGATTGCATGGAGAATTAACCCATCTTCTCATTTTATTTATTGCCACTGTAAACAGTTTCCTCATGAGTTTGTGAATGATAAAGCAGGATATACTTTAGGGTATGGTTACCTTGCGACTGGCAAGTCATTCTTAGAGTCGGAGTGAGAGTAGTGAGTCAAATGTTTTCAGAAACATATTTTGGTGTACTGAATACAAGATTGTTTGTGTGTGCTTTACAGTGGAATAAAAACCAAAGCCCAGCTCTCAGTAATCACCCACCAGCTCCATACGCTCGTCCAAATATTGTCACTTCTGGCTCCGACGTCAGCAGGGCGAAATCAATAATGGCAAATTAGAGGTTGTCATACTGCAGCATCACTCTGCTCAGCGTTTCCTAAATATGTATGTGCAAGGTAATTAAGTGTAGTTTGGTTGCTTCTGAGGTGTCACATCCATGCCACATGAAAAATCACATTAATGAGAGGTCTGTTTTGTTTTTCTTGTGCTTTTCATAGGATTGAAAGAAGCCTCTGCGGTGAAAACTGTGAACTGTGAGAAATGATTTCCTTGAGCACATTAAGTATCGTACATTCAAAAAATTATGAGATGAACTTTGAGGTTAAGGCACTTAAAATTATGTAACTTTTGGCCATGAAAACATTTCTGTTTATCTACACTGCACTGAAACTATCAGCTCTATTTAACACATAAGCTGTGATTTCGTGAACCGTCACAGCAGCACACACACACTGACACATTTTTTTTTTTTACCTCAGGTGCAAATCTGCACACTCACGCAATTATTCTCTTTCTCACTTAATTCTCACTTTTGTCACACAATGTCAGGTCTTCATTTACATCATCCACAGCTCATCTGTGTGTAGAGCATCAGCAGAACCAACATTCAACCTTTTATCTTTTTGTGTCTCTCTCTATTATATAGTCCGAACAAACACACATGATCCTGCAAATGTGAAATGATAACATGAAGCATACAGCTTAATGTTTGTACGAAGAGGACATGAGTGGTCAGCAAAGCAAACCCTGCAAATGCATGCATCAGCACAAAGAGACATATTCAAACAAAAATGAACTTTTAAACATACTCCTAGCAGCACGCAGTGTATTATTCTGAGAGAAGCAGACAAGGTTTTTCTTATTGTCACAAATTCAACAACTGAGATGGAAATTTATGTGTGTGTCTGTGTATCTTAAAAATGATTGTGCTGTGTATCTGAGGATCCACGGGTTTCTGTGAATAGTACAAATCAGATATCCCTATCCCCTTTTTCAAAATAACAGCTTTTCCTCGTTGATGGACTCACTGTAGCCTGAAGTGAAGGTCAGTGCTCCCCAGACGGCTACAGAGGCTCTGTCAAAACACTGTTTGTGTGTCGCCTCCATCACCGATTTCCAATACTCAATATCTAAATCAAGTGAAGTGGAAACTACAATATTTTCTGACTTGGCGCCAAAAGAAAGAGACAACCTGGTAAGACTGGCTAGGTCGTAGAGCTGTAGTCAATCCCAGATACAGTAATGGAGATGGATGTGCTCCAGAAATAGCTATTTCCTGTTTTTCAGCTAAAAGATGATTGAGAAAAATTTTCCTGCTACAGTAATTCACTAGGCTTATTGGAAAACCCCTCCAAATGCAATTCAATTCATTCATAGATTGTAATGATGGTGCAGATGCCCATATTTCAAAGGTGCTATATCAAACATTTAGAAAGCTCTTGTAATGACACTTGGAGGCATTCGGTGAACTGCAGTCACAATCCTGTTGCCAAACTAGTGCTCCAACAGTGGCATACATCAGGCTGCTGGAACGCTGGAAAATAAATTACAGTCATATTTAGAATAATGATTTTTTACTTGGCAAGCAAACAAACAGTTTGCTGCAAAGCAGCGACGCTGCATGTATCTGGAGACCTCGCACCTAACTACTGTTTGTGAGTTTATATTGTTTATATTGAAAGTATTTTAAGAGGGGTTTTAAAAGTACTGAAGTTAATTCTACAAAAACATTGAAAAAAGTTATTTTTATATCCAGAATGACCCTCTGAAAGTGGAAGAGGAACATGCAAGGTGGAAGCAAAAGTACGACTTTTAAGTGGTGCTCATGTTCAGCAGCTATAATCACTATTATTATAGTAACATAAAATGACAATGTGAACACATTGTCACACTTTACAACCTCTTTCAGCTCATTCTTTTGGCATTCTGGCCCCACAACTTCACTGTTTTGGTTCTCTCACATCACTCACATAGCAGCTGTTTTCAGTGAAAACAGACTAAAACCCCTCTGTGTACTCCCCGCTCAGCAGTAAACACAGTACACACAGTAAGAGCTGGTAGAGTCCAAAAATAGACAGTTAAAACTTACAGAGAGAATACTGGCATTTGTCAGGTGTCCAGAAACACAACTCTAAATGGATGAAAGGAAATTAGAAATATTGCAGTTGGCTGGTCCTGACCATTTTATTTCGTATGACTCCGTATAGGTGAGAAGCCGATTGGCTTTCGACACTCGTAGCACTATTTTTTAATGTATATGTCTTCTTCACTTGCGAAAAAAAAAAACTCCATTCCCTCACTCACCAAAAGGTATGTGGAAAAACCTAAGCAAGGATACCAAATTATCATGAAAATGCAGTAACAAGATGCCGAGAACAAATGCCTCCTGGGGAAAAAATCTGCACTTACGGAGAATTTCTAGACATTATAGGTATTTCTACTCTTTCTACAGAAAATGATGCTGTTGGAAATGTCTGGGAAGGCACAGGTTGTAGCCCTCAGCTTATTGACATCGTTCACATTTGCTTCACGTGTTAAATCCCTTGTAAACGAAGGTGAGTGTGACTTGCTCTCTTGCCCTGAAACCAGAATTATGAGGAAATTGGCAGCATCTTCTAAGCAGCTTTTAATGTCTAAAGAAATTGCACTGTAGACAGCTTGTTAAATGGCCAGGACAACCTTTAAAAGGTGTGTTTGCATAACCGTGGCTTGGGTTCAGTGCCTCCAGCCCTCTGCAGAAACTCGAGCAGTTATCCATCCAAACGTCACACTGCTGTTCAGAAAACCAGTGACAGCTACCTGTTTTTGTCTCTCCCCTCTAGCCACCTTCTTCTCCCTCAGGCTGCCTTCAAACCAAAAATAGCACTATTAAAATCATATCAGTCTGAGCAGGTGTGGCGGAGAAAAATAAATGCAAGGAGGTCCAGTTTGAGTCTTATCGCAGGCTAGAATCATTTATATTCATTTGTGCTTTTAATTCTGGAGACTAATTACGGCAGCAATAAGTCATTTAGGGTAATCTATGATAAACCTGATAAAACTGCATTTTGTTGCAGTTTTATCTTAAGCCTTCTGCATCGACACTCCTACCGTGCCAGAGGAGTGTTATTTGAAGCAGTGCTAATGTCTGTCTGAGCACAGCATTAATGTCTTCCCTCTTGTTGTTGTTTCATGTCCACACTAGCTGTACACAAGCCTGGAAAGGAGAATTGGCAATGCAGGCAGCTTAGCAAACAGATGTCTATTGACGACGCTAGCCAGGCTGTTTTGGTGGCCAGTATATCAGCACTTATTCCTGGTATAGCTTAGTCATTGTGTACTAAAGGGGGGCTCAGACTGTATCATCTTGAGTTCAGTGTTTCTGACCAGACACTAGATCTCAAAGATATTTTATTCTCTGCATGATCCTCTCTGCACCCCTCTCTTGTTCATCGTCCAATTTTCTGTCTCATCTCTCGTTACAATTTATTTGGCTTGTATTATATAAAAAAAAAAAATGTCATTATAAAAAAACGTATTACCTTATTATAGGTTGCTCAATTATCCTCCTATTTATTCTGCTCTTTGTTACTGTCACTAGGCTTGTAATGTATGTGTGTGCACGTCTGTAAACACCATTAGCGTGAAAGATTTTTACTCATAACTTCCGCAATAAACAAAACACTTCAGTATACATAGATCACTATCGTGTATCATAATGTAGTCGGAGTTACTGCATTCCTTTTTGCCTCAACCCAGAGCTACTTTGGTCACTCTTTATGTAAGTTATAAAAAAATATATATGAAATGATGTGTTGAACTCTCTGCTGTGTGTGCCACAGTATGAATGGCTGAAAATATTGAAGTGGACAATGGCACTGAATCACAAACACATCAAAAATGAATACTCTGTCCGCCCTCTAGATACTATATAACCCCTGGGGGATAACTGACGCAAGCTTCTGAGAAAAGAAATAACACATGGCTTCTCTTACAAGTAAAAAAGTTGGATTTGTATAGGAAATAAAGTGCTCAGTCCTAAAAAAGTTGGATTTGTATAGGAAATAAAGTGCTCAGTCCAGTACACTTAGGATTTTGCTGCTGCATAAGAGACATTTCTGAGTTACAGCAGTGTGCTCTGTTGAAATTTACGAGGTTTAGCAGCAGCTCGCGTCAAAAATAGAAATGCTACGGAATGCTCGCGCCGTAGCGCGGAGAGACGCTGCTACGGTGACCGCCGTGCAGCCGTAACGCCTCCGTAACGCCTCCGGTGTGAGTGGGCCTTTTCTCTACTTGTGGTACCGCAGTGCTAAATGACGTAGTAGTTTAGCATTTAGCATTATCTCATGACTTTCACTTGTATCCACAGTGGCTGTTGTTTCGCGTTACACTTAGTGAAACGCGTTTAGTCAGTTTACTCAAACAACATTTAGACCAGTTTGATGTAAACTTTTGTTAGTCAAGAATTATAACACCTAATTCATGTGTTGTTTTTAAAATTCTGTTTGTGTATAGGGTGAACGTACAAGACACAAGTTTTAGAGGTGCTGGTTGGCAGATTATTACATTTGAATAATATCTCACGTTAAGTGTATTCTGTCATTTCCAGATACTGCTACTGTATTTCTTGCTCCTTCTCACTTAAGCAGATTTTCTCATCTTTCTCACAACAGTGGTTCTTTACCAGTTACACATGTAATCGTAGACTTGTTCTGGCTGAGCACAAACAGGTCTGTCATTCTTTCAGCGACTCTCTCAGCGAACTACAGTGCTTTAGCTTCTCTTTCGTGAAAATAGTACGACCGTGACCTGCTCTTTATATTAAGAGTCATGAGATAACTTCTGTTATGATTTGGTGCTATATAAATAAAATTGAATTTAATTGAAGAGTTCGGCTTCCCACTGTTTTCAGTCTTTATGCTAAGCTAAATTAACTGTGTACTGGCTCCACACTTTGCCAGCTTAGAGTGGCATAAATCTTCTTGTCAAGAAAGAGAACAAGCACTTTAGCACTTTTCCCCAAATGCTGCCCAGCAGTCAGCGTTGACAGTTGAATCATTTATCTTTCCCTTACCAGAAAGCGGTTCTAGTCAATTACCCTTTACTTCACTTTTATATTATGAGAATAAGGAAAAGTTGAACTGACAAAGCGCTAGTATAAACTTTTTGAAAATACCATGAGTTGTGGTTGGACTGAGAAGTTTTCCATATACATAGAAAGTAGTAAGACTAGTAGTAGAAGTCTTTTTGGTGAATTAGCTGACACCTTCTTTAAGTTTAACTAAAGTTTTTAAAGAGCCTTGTGCCAGCTTGCTTTGTTACCCAGAGCTTTAAAGCTACTGTTGTCAATACTAAGCACAGCACGTATATGAGGCCAGATAAGAAGAGCTGATGTAAAAGAAGAACAAGCAAAAAGCTTCCCAGGCAAGATTTAACCCTGAGAAGCACGCAAGGAATTACCAGGATGTTCCAACCATCTATTGAGTTACTATGCAATCTCATTGAAGACTCACACAAAGGAATAAATGATCATAGTTAAATGATAGTTTCTAGAGTGAAAATAATCACGCTTCTTTTACATTTTTAGTTAATAACATTAACTATAATGTGTGAGTTAATTTCACACTCCAGTGGGCCTCTGCATTAATCGTTCCATGCGCTCGCTGTTGGTAAACGAGCAATTGTGATTTCTTGTAATCCTGTATTAGAATATTTAGCAGCCTTTGATGTGAGGGGAGTGCACAATTATTAGTGTGAGATGGAAAGACAGTAGAAACAGTTAGCAATAAACAGAACAAATTGTACGGTAAAATTAACAAATATAGACAATGATCATCCTGAGCAGGATATTTCTAAGAGGTTGGTTTGGAGTGAATTGGCTGTCTTTCAAACTAATCTTCTAAAGCTCTTCACAGTTGGCAACATGCCCATGACTTTGTCCTTCCTTGAGTCTTTATTTAGAAAGAAAAGCTTTTATGTCAAGAAAACTGGGGTTAAATGTTGATCCACTAAATCCATTAGCTATTCATAAAGTGATTTGTTATGAAATAAGATTAAAGAAAAATCACGTATATATAATATTTTAAGTTGCAATAATAATCCTAAGAAAAAATATAAAGATAATCATAATATTATGGTTTAAACTTATTTGTTGATTTTTTGATAATAGTTATTAGCTGACACTGTATAGTATGTCTGTTGTAAATCATATCAACTCATTAGGTCATCATCAACTCGTGGCTAACAAAGTAATGACTTATAACGAGTATTTTTCATAAAGTGTTCATATGTAACATAGTACATACATTACATACATTAACATAGTACCACCTTAAAAAGTTTAATATGGCCAATGTGTTAGCAAAGTTAGTTATGTTTTCCGCCACCTCATAAATTTAAGTTCAATATTCAAGGTTCATTTTGATTTGTTTTGGTCTCTACGAAATCCTAAAATATCTGGCTCTTTAAATGCTAAATGCTCCAACATATCCACCAACCTAGATTGCTTGTCTGCTACTGTAAAAACATGCCATTTGCAGCTTAAAATGGGCTTGACGAGAATGGTTGGAGTGAACCAGACAGTAAAGTAGCGGACCATTAGACTAAAAGAAAAAAACATTCTTAAATTTAAAGAAACTGTGTTTGTACAGCCTTGATGATTATGTATATTTCAATATGTGAGCTAAAATAGTGGAATAAATTCAATATGGAACTCAACTCAAATATTTCCCATTACAAGAAAATATACAAAAACAAAAAAATATTTTGCTGAGGTCTAAGAATGAAGAAGGACCATGATGATGGTTACATATTTGTTTACTGACACAATGGTATATACATGTTGTACAGAGAATTCGGATAATAGTTAACAAAATACATGTGGGCACATACGTGTATGAATGTTTGAATATGTTTGTGTATATGTACAGGAGATATAGTCTATAAATTACTTGCTACATAACTTATAGATTATATTTATCTATATTTAGTTAAATTGATAAGGGGTATGAAGCATATACATCCTCCTTCTTCTTTTCAAACATTTATTTTTTATTTTTCATTCACATTTTAAAATAAAAATATAAAATAAACAAATAAAAATGCATGAAAGTTATAAGACCCTAAAACACTCTGTAGAGCTGAGGGGAATCCAATGATTTTTTCACTAGTTTTGTTTGATGCTGCAGACAAAGACATAAGATCATTCATTGTCCAGATAAAGCTAAAAAGCGGAAGTGTTGGCGGTGTGTACGAAAGATCACAGAGATTATGAAGACTATAAAGATTACTGTAGAACAGGCTTTTCTGTCTGCTTCCATCTGAATTAAGCAAACAGTCTCTGCTGTAACATTTCACCAGGCGTGACACATCTGCCTTACCAGGCTTGAGCCTGCTGCGACCACTTACTGTCAGGTAAATAAAAATATGCTCCATGCCGCAGGCTTGATCTAGTGGGAGAACTCATAAATCCCCAAATTGGCCACTGAAAACTGTCATTATCATGCAGTTTCCATCCACAGCTGTACTTGGGAAATCAGATTTGTCTTTTGAACTTTGGAAGACCTTGCTTTTGTGATACATTGTATAAGAGTGTAAAAATGTAAGTGAGTGTAATGTTTAATAACATCTGACTGTTGGTTCAGTAAAAATGAGTTAAACTGACATTCTGATCTGTATGTTGGTGAATCTTTAGCCTTTAAGAAGTCCAATGATGGTTTACTTCAGTTTGCTCCACAAACACAAGCAGACAGACAAACTGGGCTGTGGTGTGAATATATATGGCAGCAAACATAAGTAATAAAAATCCTGACAGCCCCAGCACATAAAGTACTCAATAAATGAAATCTGGATACTTTAAAATCAAATTGGAAGAAGTTGACAAATTCAAAGGCCTTTATATGTCCCTTAGGATTCTGGGTGTTTTACAAATACAAATACTATCTTATGGAAAAATGTATGGGAGATCAACAATTTGGTTGTTTCTGTACAGAACATGATGCAAGGCTAGTGACAGTACTGTACTAAATAAGCTGAGTTTGGCCTAAAACTGTCCCTGGAAAAGGCATATTCTTCCAAACATCTTTTTGTCACTTGGGACTTGTGGTCTTCCAAAATGAATTACCTATACTGGTTACTACAGAAGGTTTGTGAAGGGTCACACTGCTCCATGATCTTACATCTGCTTATGCACTGTCATAAATAACACTGAAACAAACATTAAAACCAGAAATATACCTGAAGTCCAGAGAATCACACGTTGGCTGACGGACAGTTGCTTGGAAACCACAAATCAGAAACTCACTGTTCCAGTTCTTGCTTTGCTGATCCCCAAAAGCCATACATTCTCCATACTGATTCCCCTGGTATTGGATACCAATAAACATTGAACATTGTCATTGCTTACGCCAGCAGTGGATTATCTCAAAGTGAATCCTACTATCTTGAATTTCTTGCCCTCAAACGGTCAGTGACAGAAAAATTCAATGACTGACCATATCTTCAATCTGTATGGTAGACAGCTATCCTTTTTCTTACCTACTGATCTCAGTTAAACTGAATGCAAACCAGTTACCAGTGGCTTGACACAGTATCCACATTTCTTGATACAGATGGGTTTTCTCGATGACTTCATATTAGACCTGTCAGTTGAACTCAAGCCTTGTTAAGAAAGGGAATGAATATGGAAATAGACATACTGTATATTATTGTTTACTATTATAAGACTTGTAATATTATATATAAGTAATTTTAAAAAAAATCTTATTTCATGTTAGCTGAGGGACAGTTGCTTGGAAACCACAAATCAGAAAGTCACTGTTCCAGTTCTCGCTTTGCTGAACCCCAAAACCCATACCTTCTCCATGCTGATTCCCCTGGTATTGGAGCTGTTATATCAAGAACAAGAAGTAATGAACATTGAACACTGTCATTTCTTACACCAGCAGTGGATTCTCTCAAAGTGAATCCTGCTATCTTGAATTTCTTGCCCTCAAATGGTCAGTGACAGCATCATCGTCATATTAGACCAGTTGTCAGTTTATCTCAAGCCTTGGTAAGAAAGGGAGTGAATATGGAAATTTGCCAAACATTATCTGTCTCATTCAACTTTGGTTTTCATTCATCAACACACCATCCAGGCCATCTGTGATAGACAGCTCATCTTTACTGCTATTAACATTAATAATTATAGCCAAATCCATGCCCTTGTTCGGTCACTTTCCATTTCCACTGATGCACTGCATGACAGTTTTGATTCAGACCCCCATTCTTCAGCTTACAGCAGCTGAGATGGCTGCGAAACAGGCTGGACGTGTCACTGGACAACACCAAGTCCCTACCAATTTACATGACCACATGGGAATTGAACAAACACTTGACCTGGTTCAAGTCAGATTCTAATATCCGCTAATGCTTATAAAGATACTTGTAAACGATGTCTAAAAATGAATTAATTGCCTGAAAAGGGTACTCCTCTTGTAAACATAAAAAACAACCAATAATCTTTGGAACTTGACAAGGGGCAACTCAAAGCAGAGGACTCGAACGCAGAGTACGGGATGAAGCAGATGACTTTATTACGAAACACCAGGAAAACAAAAAGCGCCTCATGATGAGGGATGAGCAATAGCACAAACTAAACTAAAACTACAAAAGGCAGGGCCAACAAAAATAAAAAATAAATAAATAAATAAATCACTCTAGCGAGGAAGAGAACAAAATGACAAAAACCTAGACTACAAGATTATGTACAAAAAGGCAGGGCCAACAAAAAATCACTCTAGTGAGGAATAGGAGAAAACAACAAAAACCTAGACTACAAGAATATTTCTAACAAGACTGTGATGAGAGGGCATGTGCTCAGGACGAAAGACTTGACACACTGGCACAGAGCAAAAGACGCAGACTATAAACACATGGAGGAAAATGGGGAACAGGTGGACACAATCAGGAATCAGGGGAGACAATCAGACTGGTGGCACATGAGGAAGGGCAAGTGACCTGAAACGAAAGGAGAGTTAATTTCCAAAATAAAACAAACATGGAGACAGGACTAAAACTTGACATACCGGTGTGACAGAACTTGTTTACATAGATTTCTTCCATTTCCTCCTAGATCATTAGTAAAAGACAGAATTAGGATCAAGGACATTCTTGTAATCATAGACCATTTCACAAAGTATGCAGTATACCTTCCCACACTCAACCAAAAAGCTAAGACAGTTGTAAAATGTCTATGGGACAACTTCCTCATCCACTATAGGATTCTGGAAAAGCTTCATTGTGATCAAGGACCGGACTTTGAGTCTTAGGCAATAAACAAACTATGTGAAAAGACTGGAATTAAGAAATAATTAAGGGGAACTAAGGGGAACTAAGTAAGATGTGCTTTTATTCTCTGACCCTCAAAAACTGAACTCTATAATAGGGACTGTCTCCAGTGAGTAAGGTTAATTTTAATCCTCCACAATTCCCAATACTCCCAGCTCAGGCTTTCCTCCTGGCTGTCTGTGCTCTTTGAGATCTCTCCCACACAATCTTCCAATGTAGCCTTTAAAACTCCAGACACATAATGGCTTGTGAGCTCTGGAAATAGCTTGCTCTACTCTATTGGCTTTTTGGCTGACAACAGTCCAAGCACTATCATGTTTATTTATCATTTGTTTTTGGTAATTTGCTTAAATGCAAATGTTTGGCAGTTTACACCTCCAGTGAGTAAGGTGAGTCTTGCAGTGTGCTGGATTTAATGACATTGAGTGGTGTAGTTGCAACTGCCTTGTTTCACCCTGTCCTTGGTGTAAAGGAGATACTATGGTGGCCAGGAAATACAGATTTTTGATCAATACTTTTGATCAAGTATTCATTTAGTTTAGGGACAAAATATTTTCATAGCACTGCTTTAATTTCAATGTTGTGTTACATTCCTACTAAATTACAATTCTCATATTAAAAAAGTTGATTATTCACAGTGCATCTCCAAGAAACAAAATTTAAATGGTGATGGGGATTCAGTCATTTTTCTTGGCCTTCATGCATTCATCATACTGCATCCTCATGCACTCTTTGCTCATGATTTTGTCATGGCTTTGTCAAGTCAAGTCAAGTCAACTTTATTATCAATGCTGCCATATGTACAGGGTATATGCGAAGACATACACACACACACAAGCTAAACAATGTAAACAGAAACAACAGTCTGAGTATGGCAATATGGCACAGTAAAAACAGAATTATCGGTATAAATATAAATATGGCAGTATGTAGTATGCACTATAGACATAATTCATAGTATTTACAGTGTAAACAGTGAGGTCTATCTAGTTTGATGCAGCTGTCTCTCAGTCTGCTGGTTCTCGCTTTGGGTTTCTGAGTTCAGGTCGAGTCCCTTGTGTTCCCTGCTACCATTCTTGACCAGATGTAACAGATTCGTTCTTGCTTAACATCAGTTGCCCTAAATCCAAAATGCTCTAATAACAACAAACAGACACACAGAAAAAAATGGACCTGGTAGGTTTCCTGCACAGGAGCAGAAGTGTGCACTAATGAGACCTTGGAGGGGACAGGGTACATACACAGCATGCGCAATATTTGGAAGGTGGCAGTGAGAGGTCGATAGCAGCCTCATAAAGTTTAGATTATACTCTAAACGGATGCATACAGGGACAGCTGTGAACTCCATAGCTGTGTAGAAATTCTGTTTATACTACTTTCTGAGTTCAACTTGAAGGACACGTTCCACACCAACATGCCCTGTAGCCCCGTAGTTGTCTGTGTAATTACAGCAAATTGAGCGTACATGTACAACTTCTAACAAGAGTGAACTAGCAGCTTTACTGCATGATCAGAGCCCAAAGAGCTACAGGTCCTCCATCCCTGCAGCTCCAGCCATCCATGAAATAACTTCTGATAAAAACTCCAAGGCCAATGTAACTTGGGGAAAATCAATGTCCATTTCTCTGCCTCATGAGTGAAAAAGTTTGCACTTTAAGTGGCTCTTGTTTGGAATGTTTTATTCCCCAGACTGCATCAGGTTCCTAACACTGAAAATTGAATGCAAATACCCAGAAGCCAAAATTATTTTAGTTTCGCCTTCACTCTGAATTGCACAGAGGTCTCGAGTGTAACTAACTTGCCTCGTTGTCCGTGTACTGACTTGCTAATACACAGCACCAGTGTAGAGCACAGCTAGTACAAAGGCACAGCACAAAGCAAAAAGCATATTCACATACTGTAAATGAAGTAATTAGCCCAGACTATTTATCTTTACTAACACACAGAAATATAAAACACATTTATATGTTGTGGTCATCCTACCATATAGTGAAATGGCTTTTGACTGTGGGTGAATGTGACAAAAGGAAGCTATAATTAATATGATAATTAGGATCTATATGCTTTACCCCTTTCTGCCTCTAAAAATGGATTTTCTCGTATAACCAGACATACCGTACATGTTTCAGTGTTCTCCATGACCTTTCAGTCTACTGAAGGAATGCACCATATAGTTCCAAATAATGGCTTCATGTTGCTTTCACATCCAAGACAGACTGGAGTATTTAAAGCTAATATCATTCAGTGTTGAGCTTTTTATAGGCTTGAACACCTCCTACACATTAATACCATCTATCTAATATGTGCTAGTATGGGATTCCTTCCTTTTTTTGTTGTTTTTTTTTTTTTGCTTTTGACTCAACATTGACCTTTAATTATCCTGTGTATCACCTAATTAGAAAACAGTGAGGCAAAAAAAATAAAAAATAGCATCTCAAATTACACCTTGATGTGTAGCTACTGGCTCCCGTAATGTTCATTCACATTGCGCAGAACATCGCAATGTGAATGGTAATAGGTAATAATTAATTCTCAACAGGCATGACTGCTCTGTGTCAATTTGTGAATTTATCTCTACTAACACAAGAAACTCTTGTTTTTTTGATTGACAAAGATTAATCTGCAGTAAAGCTAGTCACACATGGCAGTTAATAAGAAAATAACACTGGAAAAAGAAATATAAAACACATTTGTACATTGTGGTCATCCTACTATAGAGTCATTGTTTGAAATGGCTTTTGACTGTGGGTGAATGTGACAAAAGGAAGATGGGGATAATTAGGATCTATATGCTTTACCCCTTTCTGCCTCTCAAAATGGATTTTCTAGTATAACCAGACACACAGTACATGTTTCAGTGTTCTCCATGACCTTTCAGTCTACTGAAGGAATGCACCATATCGTTCCAAATAATGGTTTCATGTTGCTTTCATATTCATGTTATTCTCTGTGGGCCAAAAAAAAAACAAAAAAACAAACCCATACAGTAACAAGAGCAAACCGTCACATGATCTCAAGCATACCATGCAGAGACGGTGGAGGAGATACTAATATCCTTTATTTCAGTAAAAGTAGCAATACCCAATTGAAAAAATACATTATTATAAGATGTAGTATGCTGTGTGAGGGGCTGTAGCAAAAACAAAAAAATGACCTACCAGAGGGTAAAGAGTCATATATTCCATCATAGATACTAGTGTTGCTCTACAGCTGCGGGATGTGCAGACAACTATTTGCCAACATAAGCTCATCAACAAATGCTGCTTTGAATAATAGTATATTAGTATTCATCTTATATTTACAGACTCAATTACAAACATAGAGCCAGAGATTGAACCTAGTAAACACCAGGGTGATGCAGTATAGGGGATCCAGTGGCAGTGGTGTGTCCAGGTTGGCGCGCGGCTAGTGGTGACGGTAATCCAAAAGTTCAGTTGTGGGAACAAACAAAGAATGGCAGGAGAGTGACAGATCGAGTTGTCCTGGGGCAAATGGAAAAATCATGTTTATACAAAAAGCAGAGTAAAGTGTACAATCTGCCATATAGACGTATGTAGTGGTATAAATGGGAAGTACTCAAGCATTAAAGTGCAAATACCTCATTTTTGTACTTGAGATCAGCACCTGGAACACAGATGTGAATCTCTGTAACAAAGCATTTCTATACTCGTGGAATTTGCTCCAATACAATCTGGATGAACAGCTTGGAAACACTGACATATAAAAGGAATATGTAATACATATTATGTCAAAAGCTGTTGCTTTATAGGGGAAAAAATATTTATGTTAATCATTTTTCACCTCATTTTCCCAACCTGTCTTTGTCGTTTGACTAGCTCTCTTTGAGTATTTAAGTCCAGAGGATGGCTTCTGACAGGACCAAAGAGGATTGATTTCAAAAGCTGGCTGCAAGAAATAATCAGTGAGGAAATGATGAGCTGAACCTTTGGCTAAAGAGAACAGAAGCCAGATGTGGATTCACGTGTAAATCAGTGCGTGTTTGAGAACAAAAGAATAATCAAAAAGGAATGAACAGTAATGACAAAAAAAGAACATTTTACGAGAGACATTTGCAAGAGATAAAATCCACATTTAGACGAGAAAATTCATACACACATGCACACACACACACACACACACACACACACAAGGCCTTTTATGTGAGATCTATCAGATCTATCAGACAACGCTTTTTATATTCCTCTGATTTATTTTTCCTTTTTCTCTGCCTGAAAGACAGACTGGAGTATTTTTTGTTGCTGGACTGTAACTTTGAAGTCACAGTTTATAAATATAGGACACAAATATAGAAGCAAATAAATCTGTTGTCAAATAAAATTATGACAAATATCATTCAATTCTGAGCTTTTTATAGGCTTAAACACATCCCACACATGAATACCATCTATCTAATATGTGCTAGGATGGGATTCCTTCCTTTTTTTTTTTTTTGCTTTTGACTCAAAATTGACCTTATAATTCTCCTGTGTATCACCTAATTAGAAAACAGTGAGGCAAAAAAAAGCTTCTCACATTACACCTTGATGTGTAGCCACTGGCTCCTGTAATGTTTATTCACATTGCGCAGAACATCGCAATGTGAATGGTAATAGGTAATAATTAATTCTCAACAGGCATGACTGCTCTTTGTGAATTTGTAATGCTGGAGGTGGAGTGAGAAGGTGAAAAAAAGCACAAAACCTGATGAATGAATGTTCTCCTGAATCTCTGCATTCCTACCAGCTTTTACACTTCAAAGGTCGGAGTTTCATGTTTAGAACTGGGAAATATTGTATTTGTCTATTTGATGTACATAGGGACAAATATATAGCAAATACACATTTGAAAAAGAAAATGAATTAGACATAAAAATGTGACTGACTTACATTGTATAGGTTCTAATTTTAAAGGAAAACGACAGATGATGTGTTGGTTTATGTTTTAAATATCTTTTATAGATAACTATGAGGTTCTGTGAGGCTGTACTCAGATACTATGAGATAAACGCTAATGCAAATAATGATGTTTAGCAGGCAAAATGTTCACCATCTTGTGCCAGTTTATACTAATCAGTATTAAACACAAACCACAGATGATGGGAATGTTAGTATTTTTACAGGTATTTGGTGAAAAATGAATGAAATTTCTTTTCAAGTTATAAACTAGTACAAAACCAAGAGTAAAGAAAGAAAATAACCAATAAACAAAACAAAAAACAACAAAGAAACAGATTTGGTCATCTATGAAAAATAATGAATTAGGTACATATGGAAACTAGTGTCAGTGTGCATGCACATACACTTGAACAAATGAGTACATAGCAACAAAGACACAAAACATAATTTAATTAAAGCAAATCAGAAATGGACACAGTCCAACAGTTTGAGGTCAATAGTCCAGAATATTATCAAATCAACAATCCCTTCACTGCACACCTGATTTTCTCCAAATTCACAAAAAAGAAAATATCTTTTATTCACAAATAACAAATCACAAATACAATTATTTTACATTACATGAAAAGTTAAAGAGAGAAACAAAAGCTTTTACAATACCAATACCAATACCATTTCACTTAGAACCTCATGGTGGTGCTAGATAAATTGTCTGGGAATCATGAACGTCTACAAATTCTTGTTTCAATTTATCTTGTAGATGTTTCACAGGATAACTGGAAACTTTGAGGTTGTGTCACTAACATCAATTGGATTCATCCTGCACAGACCTTCATCGTCTGTACAAAACATGATGGCAATCTGTCCAATAGTTATTGTGGTATTTCAGTGTGACTCGACGTGGTGCGAAGACTGAACGATTCTTTCATCTCAAGACACAGATGCACGCCCACCTACCCACAGCATATAATTATTGAACTGACCTATATTTGATTTCTGAAAAAAAAAAAGATTAATTTAAAAGCACATGTTTGTGTCATGCTTGGCAGTCATATTTGCCGGATTTAAAATAAAAATGATTTCCAGTCTTCTGATGATGCAGAACAATCACCACTTATCATTTCTTTTCCAGTCTCTTCCCTTTCTCTGACAAGGAAGGTAATGAGAAAAGTCTGGAATTATCATCAGTGCGTCGAGTGGAAAGCGAGGGGGAGGAGAATCCTGGGACACGAAAAGGACATATTTCATTTGGTGAGCTTTCAGATAACCTCTCCTGCTGTTTCTTCCACTTGCGTGTATGTGTAAATGAATGAGCCTGAAGAGAAACTGCTGTCCAGTAAAGCTCTCAACACTCTGTGCTAGAGTGGGCTGATGATAAATGAACCCTCTTGCACAAAATGATAGCAATATACGCAATAATAGTAATTCAAAAAATGTTCACAGTAAATGTTGGAAGTACATGATGGACTTTAAGCACTGTAAAACAAAATAATGCAATGAAGAACACAGTGAGACCTTTTTAGAATTTCCATTCAGACTTATTAAAGCTGCACTAATTGTTATTTTATATTGGTGTATGACTATGTAACGTGAAATGGGTCATTCATACTGACGAACTGATAGTGAATTATAATTAAGCTCTGCAGTTCCCCTCAGTGCTATCTCTACCAGCTTCTCTGCTGGAAAACTGTGGAACGTTCCCTTAAGGTTGCAATGTACAGTAGTTGCTGCCCCTAATTAAGGAGTTCAAGTATCCTGGGATGTGAGATGGGCCGGCGGATTGGTGCAGCATCTGCAAAATTACAGATGTTTGTATTAGACTGTTGTGAGTAAAAGGGGAGCTGAGCCAGAAGGCAAAGCTCTTGATTTTCCAGTCTATCTACATTCCAACCCTCACCTATGGTCATGAGCTTTGGGTAGTGACCGAAAAGAATGAGATCGTAGGTACAAGCGAAATGAGATTCCTCCGCAGGGTGGCTGGGTTCAGTCCTAGAGATAGAGTGAGGAGTTCAGACATCTCAGGAGAGTGTGGAGTAGAGACACTGCTTCTTTGCATTGAAAGGAGCTAACTGAGGTGGTTTGGGCATCTGATTAGGATAGCTTCCTTTGGAGGTGTTCCTGGTACTTCAACCTGTAGGAGACCCCAGGGCAGAGCCCTATAGCCTTGCTACCTTAGTGCTATGGAGCATTTTAGGATTTTTCAGCTCATTGTTTTGGTTTCACTGCCTGTAACTTTACCATTTTTCAGCTGTTCTGGTAATCTACCCTTCACTATCTGTTCTGCACCAAACAGCAGACAGACATTATTGGCTGGTAAACATAGTGGATTTAACAGTTAAAGAGCTAAAAGAGATAATGAATATTGGACTGTTTGTCAGGTGATTAGCTATTGTGCATGTCTCTAAATGAGTACGAATGTTGCTCTATGTCTACTGGATGTCTAATAAGCACATTTGGCCAACGGGATCATCATATCATGTTCACGGGGTGACAATATGTCAGTGATTGTTAATAACATGGTCCTCTACTCACAAGTGGCCAAAAATAAATAAAATAATTAATACTGCTTTAAGAAGTTTCACTCTGAAACAGATGCATTATTTTCTGGTTGACATTCTTATTGTAAATTTTACATATGTATTTGGACATTGAGGCAAGATTAAGCAGGTGGAAACAAGTCTTTCGAAATGTTACTTTAATCGTGGATGGCTTTAAGAAGATTTAATGTTTGTAAAGTATGTAAAATGTGACAGTTAGAGCTTAAAGGATTTAATTGATTTTTTTAACAGGACACGTTGAATATGGATTACTTTTGACGCTTCACCTCTCCATTTTTGCTCTTTTTAATCCCCATCTCTTAAAACCTTTTCCTCCAAGCCACTCCAAACTGTTAATTACCTACCCAGGAGATACAAAATGTAAGAGGGAAGATTTTTCACACATATTTTACTTGGTTCACAATTCACTGATCGACTAATGTCCCGTACCCTGCCACAGAAAAGATTACAGATCAAGATGATGAAGTCAACCATACTGATGTAAGCTAAAGTCTCGCAGGGACAAAATCATCCATCCACATATTGATTCATTTGAAATTAATTGAAGCAGCTGCTGGACCCTTGTGTTTTAATGTGCATCCATGTCCAGATGTTCTGTGAGCCAGGGGCATCATAATTATTCTTTCATTAAAGTTTTTTCATTGCCTTTGTAAGGGGCTGTGACCACGGTAGCTACCTCTTTTGTGTGCTGTGCTCACCCACATGTGAGGTTTAACCAGAAAGGCAACTGTTGTGCTGAAGGTCTTCATCGTAAATGAGGGAGGAGTACCAAAGAGAAAATCAATAGGGCAAAAGTGTTGATTGATGAACTGACTGCTGGAGGTATGAACAAACTCACTTCTATTAGGAACTGGTCCCTCCCACGTTAGCCCACTCATTTTCCCTGCTGTGAGACTCTGAGACATCAGCCTGACTTGGACCCAATCCAGCCAGAGGTATCAGATCTGCAAAGGTCATAGAGGAAAGAGTAATTTGCTACATAGCGTCACACAGATAACATAGCACAGCTGAAGCAATTTTTAAGGCTTCACTGAATACAAAGAATTGCCAGACTTGCCAGTCTGTGCCATCAGTATTCAGTGTAAAGCGACATGCTGTAAGACACAATGAGAAGGATGTAAATTTAAAAGAAGAAAAGATTTACATCATGTTGTATCAATGTATTGCATCTTGGGGTAAAATTGTCTGTTACATATTTTATATAGTCCTACCGACTGCTGGGGTTAGAATGAAATATTAATTTGCCCGACTAATATAATCATTACAGATGAATGTTGAAGATCAGGAACGAGTGCCTTCAAAAGCTCTTACTCAAATTACTGCTGGCAGTTGTGAATAAGTATAATCGAACAGTTTGTTCCAACCAAGTAATTTGACTGGACTATAGAGGCCATGAGTGCTGATATAGACCATAGACCTGGTGATTACGATTTGTTAATTGTGTCATTTCAAGAGTTTGTTCATTTAACAGGTAAGTTGGCCTCAAAACCAGGGGCAGAAGAAGGCAGATAATACTCTCTCTCTCTCCCTCCCTTCCTCCATCTATCCATTTTCTTGCTCATATCACCAGTCACAGTGGCAGCAGGCTCAGCAGGATAGTCCAGCTATCCCTCACCCTAGCAATGTTTTCCAGCGCCTCCTGGGGGATCCTGAGGCATTCCCAAGCCAGATGAAATATATGATCCCTCCAATATGCTCTGGGTCGACCCTGGGGGTCTCCTTCCTACTACCTGCAGAAACTGGTGATGTCAATGTGTGGTAACACTTTCTGTTTTAGCTGTGTTGAAGAAAACAATATAAACACAGGGAGAACAATATATATATATTACATTACAATATATTAACAGTTAACACCATAATAGCATTATGTTGTGCAGACTTTATTTTATGCAATTGAAATGAATTTGTGTACGACATATTATAGTGAATATAATAGCCTCAGATATTAGTTTATGTGACACACTTGAAACTAACACTGTTAGACAGCAGGCTGAAAAAAATGTCACAAATATATAAAATACCCCCTTCAATTATTTTCCTGCTGAATCAGTGAGCAAACAGGGCTGTAACTGGACATAGGAATAAATGAGGCGGATCACTACTCCGTAAGCAGTTGCTAACCTTAAAGGATTTCATTACCCCAGGGTTATGGATGATGATATCATCTATTATTGACTCTGTAGATATTGGCATTCGTATCATCTTGTATAATCCAATATCTGTGGAATTGCAGTATCAGCACACTACATTCACAACACACATCACTTCATATTGAATTAAGTATGCTGCTTATCTGACCACTGCTTGCAGCTGCTTTTCCACATCTTGCTCTCAGTCTCAGCCACTTTTCTCCATCTCCTTACTTTATCCCCTTTTTCCATCCCACGTTCTTGGTACCACCATCACGCCCTCTCCTTCTCCTCCCACTGTGTGTGTGTGTTGTTTTTTTTTTATCGTTATTCTCCTTCCATTCAGCCAGCGCCACCTGCAGCAACGCCTTGATGCTTCTCATTTTCGTGTGTCAGTCAAGCCACCCGGTGGAAAAACTGCATCTGTGCAATTGGTCGTATTCCAGCTGACAGCTAACATGAACTGACACACACACAACTACGCACACCAACCCAAACATATAGTCCTATCTTTCATAGCACAGTAAGTGACTCACAGGGGAATGCTCTTGGGTAGATTGACTGAAAAACAGCTGAGTGACAGCAGTTCATGGACATATAATGCAGGCCACGCAAAAATAGACATTCACACAGTCATGCAGAATATAATACATATATTTGTTGAAGTGTGCGTTACATATACATTTAAGGTTGTTCAGAAATGAAACATGTTTTTTTGGTGCGTTCTGCCTTGATGTTATTGCTGCTCTCTATAGGGCTGCCCTGCAGACTGGACACATGTTATCGATGTTGGAAATGCCTAGGACCAGAAATTCAGAAAGTCATGTAAAACACCATCTTGACCTGCTCCTTTTATTTTTATTTTTGGCCTTTTCAAGCTTTATTTGATAGATACAGCTGAAGAGTTACAGAAATGTGGGGAGAGAGAGACAGGGAATGGCATGCAGCAAAGCGCCGCAGGTCAGACTCAAACCCAAGGTTGCTCATTTTATTAATTAATTTTAAATTAATTTTAAATAAAGTACAATTTATTTTTAATTCCATCTATGATTGTTTATGCATCATTGGGTCCCTACTCTGTGTGTACGTATGAGTGCATGAGCGTATGCACATGCACGCCACACATAAACTAATATTGTTAAAGTATTCCCTGGGGCTTGAGAACATAGGATGCCTAAATCAGCTATCGACTCTGTCCTCCTTCATTTGAAGAGTATAGAATCACTACTTTATTGATCCCTCTCTTTAACCTTTGCCTCATTTGATCTCTAACATTGTTTCCTCTCCCTCTCTGTGCTTTTTCCTCCAATTTCCTTCTTTTTGTCTCCCTTGTCCAGTCCCCTTTATTGACCCATCACAACTGGAAATACCCCATTTTCTGTCCTCACCTTCTGCTGCCTCTTAGCTATATCCTTTTTTTTTTTTTATCCCAATTGACCATTTTCCACCTCCGTCTTCCCTCATTGGTTCATTGTTATAATAGCTACTGAGGCAACACATTGTGACCTTGAAATGACCTTCTCTGTCTACTGTGAGTGAAACATGATTTGACTGACTTCATTTCTATTTCAGGTCCCCACACAGCAGTTCCCATGAGGGACATTTTCTCTATCACAAAGACATTTTCACTCAAAAAATTGAGAGTAATTTGAAGCCTCATAGTTTACAACTACGAGACATGAAAGAAGCGTAGTCAGGAAATAAAAAGACTATTCAAAGACGCTGAACCAATGAAATAAAGACATAAAAAACATCAGTCTGTAGTAATTATGTGCTACATGAGTTTAATTACTTTACAAGACCTCTCCATATGATTGGTGATGGTGAAAGCCTTTTATGGCAAGATGAGGAAACAAAATATAGATTTTCCATATGTCAGATGTCTCATCCTTTCACATCAAACTGGATTATTTATGTGTATGGTTATGTTTGCATGCTGTGGGTGGAAAAGATATTGAATGTAAGATGGCTTTTTGTGAACTGTTTTCACATTTTTCACAACAGATGGCAATGAAGGGCACATCTGCAGGCACTTCTGCTGATTTACTTCTTATGGTGTGTGCGTGTGTGTGTGTGTGTGTGTGTGTGTGTGTGTCTGTGTGTGCACGTGAACACACATCTGAATGTGTGTTTTATGAGCAATCACGTCATCTTACAGTGATCACTGCATTCAGGCCAACCACAGGAGGGCGAGGGCAGGTGGAGACTGTGAAGAGGGCAACAGAACAACTGAGAGAGATTGTGGTTGGGAGGGGAGGGGGACTTAGTCGGACTGTGACAGATGAAGGAGGACAGTGAGGAAAAAAGTGTTATTAGCCAGTAATCGAGGGAGATGGGGGGTCGAGGAAAAGAAGACAAGAGAGACAGGAGGGGCAAGGGGTATGAACACAGCGAAGTGAAGCAGGCAGAATACTCTTGGGGGGTGAAAGGATGAGAAAGAAAGAGACAGTGACAGAACGGGAGCTCTTGTGTCACTCTGAAGAGGACATGTCTTCTGTCTGACCTTTTCAGATGAATTCACACCCCTCCACCCTCTCCCTCTTGGATCTCAACCAACTTCAAAAAAAAAACTGTCCTCTGTGGCTTCCCCTAGCTTTTACTTTTAAACTCTAACTTCTTTCCTGCATAAATACTGGTCAGTGAGAGCAATGGCTCTCCACAAACTGCTCTCCACAGAGAACTTGGTGTGGTGATTTAGCACCTGAAGCGTATTCTGTTGACAGTGTTTCTCCCTCCCTGTGTCTAACCTTCTGACAGCTTGTCACAACTGCTGAGGCGGAAGCTGACAAGGTGTTATTCTTGTCAACAGAAAGACAATTAAATACTGTAAAAAGAATTGATTACTTCATCACCGTTCAGTACTCTCGTGGCCCTTTCTGAACCTTTTGTTCACATTTCTGTGGACATAAATCCAGTTTCTCAAAAGACATGAATATATGTTAGGTATGAGCAATACTGTGGTCATTGCCTTGTCACAGAGCTAGTAACAGTTGGTCTTTAGGTGCTACACTGTGCTACACTGTGACTGTCAAATACAGAGGATAAATTTCCTTTTGGGAATAAATAAACTATTTTTTGTCACGAACTGGATGCATACCAGTTGTTTTCAAGGTCAGATCAGAAGCATCAGTAGTAATAGTAGTAGTGAATAAAACATGTAATCCAATGCTTACATGTTTACATTTAATGCATAATATTACTGCTGTTGACCAGTTGCCTCATGTTGCGACTGATGAATAAAGCAGTGCTGCTCTCTGTGGGACAAACTATGCAACTACACTTTTTGAGGTTTTTTTTTTTTCTGCCTGAAAAGCTGATGTGATGCTGTTGTTATTGATTTTCATTACTTTAGTGAAGTGTTTGCATGCATAAGTTCAAAATAAAACTTTTACTTGATTTCTTTCCTCTCTATATACACACATTAGCACGGCATGGCTACATGCTGCACACTGTTTACAGTCTTCCTGTGTCACTTGAAAGACCAAAGCGCCTGTGTGAACTTCATTCATAGACACCAGAAAACATCAAAAACTAGACATATTAGTGCATGAGTGAAGGAAATAAAATATCACAAAATAAAATAGGTGAATAAAATTCGATGAATTAAAAAAAAGGGGGGTGTACTGCTCAATGTCAAATTATTATTATTAGTATGACCAACTTTACTATGGGTCCCACACTAGTAGTTGGGACTAGATAATGTTTTTACTATGGGTCCCACACTAGTAGTTGGGACTAGATAATGTTTTGCACCCACATGAAAATATAAAGGATAAAAAAAAAATGACATAAGTATAAATAAATAAATAAATAAATAAAATTTAAATAAATACATTTTCGTAATTAAAAGTCTATTTTTAGACTATTTTTGTACTTATTTGTTTTTACATGTATTTATTTATTCTTGTTTTTCCTATATCATACTATAATTATAGAGATTTATTCATTTTTACATGTCCACATTTATTTATTTATTTTTTGGTCCATGGAAGAAAACTACAACTCACACTCTCGCGATACGAGATATGAAACCTCGCGATACTACGCGCGTCTGATTCGAGGCAAAGTGGAGGGATTTCAGTGCGGCTAGCGGCATGCTAGCAGAGCAGAGATAACTTGTCTTATAGCCGCTCCGATCTTCACAAACAAGTCGGCTGAGAGGTGAGGACATAACCCGCTTCAAGCTACACCGTAATACCGTGAACACCAGCAGGTACTTTTGAAACTGTGAGCTTTTAGTTAGCGCTTATCGGAACAGCTGCAGAAACCAACACACACACACACACACACACACACACACACACACACACACACACACACACACACACATGTAACTTTAGCATTTTGACTAACGGTTGGTTTTAAACGGCTTCACACACACAGAGAAAAGGTGGCAGAGTAACTTAACGTAATGTAACGAAGTCAGGTTTGTGTTTAGTGACTTGTTTTGTTTTGTTGTGTTTGTGTCAGTCAGCATGGAAGCTAACGTTAATGTCAGTCACTATTACATGGCAACTTTGATTTAAGTCATCTATCTATCTATCTATCTATCTATCTATCTATCTATCTATCACCTTTTACCTTTCTGGCTGCTGCTGTTGTGTTGTGTGTTGTTGACCCTTGCTCTCACTAGGGATGCGCCGAAATGAACATTTTCGGCCGAAACCGAATAAAAATTGAATGGTTGGCCGAATACCGAAACCGAATATGAAATGCGGTTGTTAAATTTTTTACTTTTTTTTTTTTTTTTACTATTGCTAAATAGCCTAGAAAAAAATTGTAGACATGTAGACATGTTTTTTCAGTAAAGTAAATGTTTATTTAATATCCTTAATATATTCCAGTAGAATTTCCAGTTAGTATAATTATTATTTCATTTATACTGTTAGAAAGCCCATGTTGTTTTAATCACTGTTAATTTGTTCTTGAAAGAAATACTATTTAGTTTTATTATATTTCCGGTGGTTTATGAACGCATCATAGTCATTCGGCCTTACTATTCGGCCACTTCACCGAAAGCCGAATGTGGCATTTTTTGCAATATTCGGCCGAATGCTTTCGGTTGCCGAATATTCGGTGCGTCCCTAGCTCTTACCCTGAACTCTCCCTTTTTTGCAGTGCAGCACCAGCAGCTCTCACAATGGATTTAGAAGATGACACCACTGTGTTAACAACCTTGAAGTCCTTCAATTCCTTCATCAGCCGCAATGAACCTCCACAGCGGCTGTCGGAGCACTCTGCAGGGAGCGGAAACCTGCAGAGTCAGTACAAACGCAGCATGGAGGTATGTAGAATAATAAATAAAAGCTGTGTAAATGGGGCATTAACATGCAACACGTGCACTGACTGACTTGTCTTTGACTTTTTTAGTTGCTGGAGGCAGCAGAGAGGGTTCAGTCGAAGAACCGCTACCTTCAGCTGGACCAGGAGAAGAAGCAGATGGAGCTGAGTCACAAGCGAGCTCGATTTGAACTAGAGAAAGCTGCTTCAGACAGCGCGCGAGACTTGGAGGTACAGGCCACGCAGTGTTACACTTTCACACCACGGGTGCAAATGAGTATATGGTAAAGGTTACTCTTGGTTGTTGTCTCCAAGAGGAGAAAATTGTCTTGGGTTGAGGGAATCGCCTCATTAAAACCAAACATCACAATAAAACACATTAACTATGAACGCGTGTAAACATTAACCAGAGATAAAACAATTAGTCACAAAGCCATTCACCTAAAAACTACAGACATTTGGAGACATATCTGGAACACACACACACACTTTATTACATAAATTACGAGCAAACACATTTCAGTTGATGTGTCTATAGGCAACAATGTATCCATTGTTTCACTTTAACTGACAGAGGGGAAATGTTTGGGAGCCTGTACCTCTCTGTGAATTCATAAGCACATGGAAAAATGTGAAAAAATGCTGAATAGTTGACCTAAAATGTCTTGGAGCCTGAGGGGTGAGGAGTTCCCATAATCTTCCCTGATGTCTGATTCAGACTGAATATTTGAGTCTTAAATTTTACCATTAGGTTTCTAATCAAGCTGCTAACGCCACAATGTAGGATGGACTTTATAATAGCTCTATAAAAATATGGATAATATAATATATATGTATAATTATCCACCCGAAAACCTCTGAAGGGCATTTAGACAGAGACTGCAACAGTACAGAAGAAAAACAAAAAAACCTTGGCATGTCGGGCAAAACAGCTGGTGCTCCTGTGGAGCTTAGTTGTGTGCACAACTGAGGCAACTGAGTGATCAAATATGATTTGTCTTTGCTGTGCCAAGGAGGGAAAAATCACATAAAAGGAGGTGATTTTGGGTTCACAACATACTGAAAAAAAGGAAACCGTATGGTGAACGCCACCTATTCTTCCATGTCTTGTGTTGCGAGTTGTGTCTTGATTAATTTGATTGACTGCCTGGACCAAGTGTGACTTAAAGCTTTACTTCTATGTGCGTCTAAAAAAGACAGATAGGAAAACCCTCTTATCATCGTTGTGTCTTTGAAGATGAGATGGAGGCACTGATGGATTGTTGCACAGACACTTGCAATGACACCTTTATGCCAGCTAAACTTACTATCAATGTGGAA
>NC_040020.1:24765764-24988612 GCF_000972845.2 Larimichthys crocea | reverse complement strand
CTGCCCAACTAGCAGTTAAAATGACACACAGGAAAAGCGAAGCAAACACCATGACGTGAGGTGAGAGCAAGACTTGACACGACAGGAAGTGATAGTAACAGTTGTTTTTTTCCCCCCGCTCCATGACAAAAAACATTCGTGTCAACTAGGACTGCAACACCACCCCCCCACCACACAGCCACACAACCACCACACACCCCACCCCACCCCCCCCACCCACCCCCCCCCCCACACCCACCACCACCCCACCACCCACACACCACACCCCCCCCCACCACAACCCCACCCACCCACCCCAACCCCAAACAACCCCCCCCCCACCCCACCCCCAACCCACACCCACCCCCAACCCCCCCCCCACCCCCCCCACCCCCCACCCCACAAACCCCACCCCACCCACCCCCCCCACCCCCCCCCAGCACACACCCCCACCCCCCACCAACACCCCACACCCCACACCCCCCCCCCCCCCACACCCCACCCCCCCACCCACCCCCCCAACACCACCCCCCCCCCCCCCCACCCCCACCACCACCCCCCCAACCAACCACCACCCCACACACCCCCCCCCACACCACCCCCACCACCCCCCCCACCCCCCCCCCCCCCCCACACCCCCCCCCCAAAAACCCCCCCCCCACCCAACCCCACACCCCAACCCCCCCACCCCCCCACACCAACACACACCCACACCACCCCCCCCCCACCCCCCCACACCCACCCCCACCACCACACCCCACCCCACCCAACACCCCACCCCACACCAACCCCCACCCCCCACCACACCCACCCCAACCCCGACCCCACCCCCCCAACACCCCACCCAAACCACACCACCCCACCACCACCCCCAACCCCCCACAACCCCACACCCCACCACACCCCCCCAACCCCACCACCCCAACCCCCCCCCCCACCCACCACCCCCAAACCCAAGAGGTAGTCCGCATTACATAATCCGCTGAGTCATGTGACAAATGAGAAAAGGCTGAGTGGTTCAAGGTGAGTATGCCATATGAATGCTGCATAGTGTGGGGATTATTACCACTTCCTCCTCCGCTAGGTGGAGCCTTAGTTATGGAAATAATCTCATGACAAAATATGAGTTCATGAATCATATGATGGAAATAACTTGGTACCCAAAGTAGGTATGTCCACATTGCCCAGAGCACAAAGGGCCTCTCCACCTGCTTATATGAGAGACTTCTTTTTGGTGTTTTGCTGCAGGTCATGAGGCCAGACATCTCTGTGATGGTTGCATATTATTGGGTAAGACATCCATGAATTACTACAAGTAAACGCATTGTCAGGGTGATGTTAGTCGACTGAGCAGAGGGAAGTGATTCTAGTATCCAAGAGTCTTGTTAAAGTGTGGGATCAGTTTAGAAAATATTTGTGATAAGGGTTCCCTCCGTAACCCAAAGCAACCTCCTGTTTCCACTTATCAGTCGATGTAGCTAATTACTTTTGAACGTCACATTACATACCATCTGTATATTATCTACAATATTTATTACACCCCTGCTCTGAAATCCATTCACATGAGATCAGCTTTGTTGCCTAAAAACATTTTTATGACAATTCTGATCATTAATTTCAACAATAACCTGAATTTTCTATTATTGTCAAATCAGATTGAATTGAAAATGCTCATCACAATTTCTCACCGCTGAAGGAGACACGTCTTGAAATTGCTAGATTTTTCTCACCAGACATAAATATATTTTTACAATCACAGAGAAAAGGAGCAAATCCTCACATTTTTGCTTTAATTAGTATCTGATTAACAAAATTGAGAATATTAATCTTACTGCTTTACTGTTTAGGAAATAATATATAGAGCTCAGAAATTTTAAGAAACTGCATTTCAAGATGAGACTGGAATACCAATTTTTTGGGGGAAAAAGGTAAAAACTTTTTAACTTGTGAGCACTTGGGAGGAGGTTGGGAGACACAAAAGACAGAATCCATGATTGTAGGGAACAGCATCAAGACACACAAACAGCTCAAACTGTAACTTCCAACTGGTTTCTTCACACACACATGCACCAAACAGTCTCAATTCTCTCTAGTCAGTAAAAACGTTACTGAGAAAGAAACTAGAAGGTCTCTTGTATATTTTCATCGTCTGTCCCTTCAACAATAAAAAATATTTCATTCAGTTGTCAAGCACATGAGGTAGACACATAAGCAAGCACAATGATATCAGACTGTGCAACAGAAGGAAAGGGAATAAACAGCCAACAGCTGTGACTTGTGGGCTCGTCTCCACATGTCACATTGTTTGTAGTTTAACTTCTGTCCAAAAGTTATTTTCGTCTGGCAAACCAGCACAATTGGCCAGTGAAAACTAAATCCGGCTTTTATGGAGGCAGATCCTCAACAATAGTGCCAATATGTTTACTCCTTATACAACGCTCCCAACATATTCTTCTTACACAACTAATAGATGACCCTGAAATGTGCAGTGACAGAACGAGTTACTGTAAACTAAAGCAAAACAATGTATCAAGTACAGCTTGTGTTATGAGAAAGACTTACCGGCCAGCAAAATAAACAAATCAATAATACAAATACATTCTCGCGTGCAAACCAATACAGGTTTCATGAGATATTTTATACTTGAAGACTAGCAAGGGCTCGAATGCGAAACGTTGTTTAGACATATAATCAGCCGCTGTTACATGACTGATGGCACTGTGAGATCAGTCTGTCAGTTTTCTACTGAAACTTTCTGTTCATACCACAAAGACAGCATAAGACATGTACATATTAAGCTACTTACTTACTCCCATAATGCTTAACAAAAACACATACATGTAAAGATTCAGCACCAAGCAAATACGCCACTGATGCACAAATAAGAACAGCGAGGATAAATCACTGTGTACTGAGGGAAATAAAGGTGAACAGACTGCTGAATGAAACGCTCCTGCTTTCCATTGCCTCAGCATCACAGGACTGTGTCGGGGAAACAACATCCTGACAATTAACTTGGCCATTTAGTAAACAGTAAAAACAGCTTGAAGATTTCTAAGTGTTGATTTGCAAGCTGCATTAACCTTACTTTTGATCAGTATGAGTCTCACACATATGGCTGCCCTTTAGAAGCTGTATGTGCAACGCAGGTTGTTTTCTTCCCCCCCCCCCCCCATCCACAGCATCAAGCGGCCAATGCCATGGCTGCCTGAACACCTGAATTTGAGGAAGGTTTTCAAATCCAACTCAATTTACCAAGGACGACAGCCGAGACAGACTTAAATTTTTCTGAAAGATGATGGACAGCTCAACCGAGCATGGTGTACATTAAACTGAAGTAGTGTGTTCCTGTGATCCTTCCTGTGAGTCTTTTATACTGCAAATTTAACAAATGCCATCAGGCTTTATACCATAGTACATAACAAAAATTAAATCTTACAACAAGAAAGATTTCATAATTTCTACAGTGCGTCTTGCCATTTCTTGCCCTGTAGGAAGGTGCGACACACATTTTATATAAACACACACACACACACACACCACAGAAACACAAACACACACAGAAACACAAACCACACAAGAAACACAAACACACACAGTACAAGACAAACCAGAGTTGCTGTGTGGATGGTCCCATTAACATTCAGTTTACATCGTAGCCGAGTTAATCAGAGAGAAAATGGTGTGTGTGCATACGGGCGTGCACACACGCAGGCAATCGGACAAAACTGTAGTGTTTATAATCTGCAGATGTGCTCCGCTGCTCACAAGGAAACATGCAATCAGCTCTCATTACCAGTTTTGACTGCATGCATTGAGACACAGTCAGCGCGTGCACACACGTAGGTATGAAACACACGCTCCTATACATGCGTTGGAACAATCCACAGTGAGTGAGGCCACATTATTGGAATGACCACAGCGCCACCTACTGGAATGTATTCATATTTCGTAAAAACATAATGACAAAACTTCTCCCTGTGCATCTGTCTGGAAATTACATACAGGAATACTTTGATACAGTGTCTGACCTGATGTTGAGTCCAGTAGATTGGCCCAGGTTTTCCCAGGCTTGGAGCTTCTCAGCCAACCTCTAAGGATTCAAGAAAAGGAAGGGGTCACATGTTTGTCCATGTATGAGAAATACATGATATCATTATTATGACAGCAGTCAAGTGCAAAGACAATAAAATATACACACAGTTGAACACACCATGTTCATTTTAAAACGTTTAAGAAAACAACAAAAATATTTTAAACTTTAAAAAAATACACAAACTTGCAGCTTAAACATAATCTGCTAAATGGACATTCATACATGTGTAATCAACCAATATACAAGATTCGGGTCTGCAAGTACTGGAGATAGATAAATAAACTTTTCTTTGTAGTGGAATGTGATATCAATACTTAAAGTGAAACAACATTATCCCACAGCTGCACAGGTTTTTACCTCCTTCCTCCAGTTCCATGTTGACCAGGCCTTCTTTCGTTTTCACCATCCTCTCAGCTTCCTCCTCAGTCCCTCCACCTCCTCTTTCAACGGCTGCAGTTCTCTCTGCTCTCCCTGCACAGAACAGAGTGAACAGCACAAAGACAAAAAAAACCCCTAAATTAACTTCAAAGCTTTGTACCTGGTGTGATGTAAGAATGGCACTTTTTTTGATCCCAGTCTACATTCACACCTGATGTGATTTTTAAAAATCTGATGTAGTGAGATCAGAGTGACTGTATCATGCAATAAATGCAAAAGATCACTGTGAATGAGAAGGTTAATGCAGGAAATCTGGCAACATTTAATCTGCAGAACCCCATCTCACATGTGTTTGTTAATATTATCACTCATTTGACCATATTTAGAAACAAAGATGATGACCACAGAGGAAACGAACAATTCAGTACTGCAGAGGACAGCCAATAGATATCATCAATGATCAAAGAAGTAAAAAAAACACCTTTTCTATGTTTATTGTGTACGCATTTACACCAAATAACTATGCAAAGGTGCTTACTTTGCTTTGTTAAACAAATAACTTATAAATAAAGTATATTTAAGCTAAATATTCTTTAGATCATTTAATAGTGTCAACCAATTCTTGCTGACAATGCTGAGAGCTGCTCTTCTTGCTTATCACAAGCATTATAAATTGCAGTGCACTCTGCAAACTTTGCAGTGACAATAATATCTGACAACAAGCATTTTTCATTTTATACACTAGGAGGGAAAAAAGCTTTCATATTGGTGGAGACAGGATAACATCTACACAGATACCAAATGTCTCCCATAAGGCATTATTAGCTGACAGACATATCAGTCAGGCTCTACTGAAGACGTATTTGGTTACTGGTGATGTGATATACTTTTTAACTTGAAGCTTCTCGAGTTGTGTTAGTTGTGTTAACATCATCTTAATCCAGTATCTTGAGAAAAGAAATTGACTTTGACCTTTTAAATGTTTCTGAAATCAGAATATCGCAGACAGCGGGAAATAATTATGTGTGAGAAGAGTGCACCTCGTCTGCAGACATGCCTGCTGTCACCTAATGCCTCAAGTGTGGTACGATAACCAAAGACATACTGAAATGTCAAAAATTTTGAACGCAGTGGAGCGCACTGAAGACTTTAGAAATGAAAGCCTCACTATTCAACTGAAAGGGTGAGACATTTGGAAGGCATTAAAAACTTAAAAATGTATTTGACCTGAGAAAGGCATTATCGTCTCTGAGCCGCTTCAACTCCTTTTCCAGGTCAGGAACCTTCGCCGCCTCCGACTTAACAGTCTTCACATGGCGAGTCTTGCTCATGGAGAGTAAGACGCCTCTCCAACCCTGCCAAAGCATGAGGAGAGAAACAGCTAAAAAAAAAACATGTGTATTCAGTGCACTGTGAAAACATGCAGTGTTGCTGCTTTTGTGGCACACAATCGAAGATTGAAATTATGTTAATAGTTTATGAAGACGAATCTTTAAAAAGAAAAATGGCCAACATACAAAGTGAAACAAAGTTCAACCTCATTATTTAATTTGAAAAAGAAACATGAAGCACAAAATTAGTTCAAACAAGAACGTAGACATGTCCTATAAGTCAAACCATAAACTATACACATGACATTGATGTGATTTGTTTTTGTATGCAGCTGAGTGGACATTTAGACCACGGCTCGATTTGGCTTCTCAAACTTGTTATCCGTGAGGGGAGAGCAACAGGTAGTAAAACTATCTTACAAATCACCAGTAGGGGTGTGTCATATCATGTCTTTCACAATGATGCTGGCATAATATTAATGTGATGAAACAAACACAAAAAAAATCAGAATCATAACAATGGCAGTATTTCAAGTTGCAATGGTTTGGACCATTTTGCACAGTAACAACAAGCATGGCTGGGGAGCGACTTCAGTATTGGAAGTGGTTTAGTTCCATAAGATCATACAGATATACAAACAAACCATGGTGATAGTAGACAGTAACAACAAAAGGGGCTGTACAACAAACTGATTTAACACCTCAAGCAGAAGCACCTGGTTAAATATGAGGAGGCAAAAATCCGGCAAAGAGCTCAACAGCCAACTACCCTGGCTCAGCGTAACATCAGTCTTGTTGTTCACAAATTAAATAACTGAGAAATCATTTTTATTTCATTTTCACTGATATCTGATGGTAAATTGTGTTTATAGAACTCACTCTTTTGTTGTAAAATAAGTTGTATGTTCTTGCAACTGATTTCAGCATGTAGATCATAACTTCAGTGTTTAGCGTCATCATATTTTTTTGTTTACCGACATCTCTGAATGTGGACAGGAGTTATAATGTCAGTTTGTGCACGGCAGACAAACCACCAAGTGGCCAAAAGTAATGTCCACGTGAATATCTCACCTTAATCTGATGATGTGCTCCGAGCAGGAGGACTGGGCAGCTTGGAGACTTGGCAAAGCTGAGAGACTCAAGATACTTCCGGATAATACCAATCAGATAGAAGTGTGGTGTGCAGGATTTATCTCATGCAGCACACTCACAATCCAGCAGCACAAAAAGAGAGCAAGGCAACTATAGTCTCTGTATGTGGCTGTACCTGCGCTGCAAATCTAACTGTTCCTGCAGTTCCTGGTTTTCCAGAGTTGAGAAGAAATCGTTGAGTCTGGTTTTGAATCTTCTGCTTCAGCTCTCTGATCCATCTTCAAAGAACTGATACTCTGGGAACAGATTATAGAAGTAAGCCAACATAACATGGGAGACATGACCAGAGTACAAATAAGTTGGTGTGTGTGTGCTAGACTGTCTGTGTTTGAGTGTGCACCTGGTTAGCAGTGTTCAGTCTAATTTCTCGCTCCCCAGTTTCTTGTTCAGGCTATCCAAGTTCTTACGGAGAGCACGGTTTGCCTCCACCTGCTCCGATAGGTTCTTAGCTGCCCCGGTCTCTCTCTCCTCAATTTTTTTATTCGCCCCAAGAGGTCCTGGTTCCGGTCAACCTCATGCTGTAATATAAAGATTGAGAAACAGGTTTTAACCAGTGGATTTTACCATTATTCCCGGATCTGTCAACCAAGTCTGTGCAGTAACTTAATATTCAAATTGATTGCACCATATGGTACAAATGACGCCTTCTCCACAATACTGCACGTTGTTCGATGGCTGTCTGCTGAATACTGAAAATCGCTTTTTATGGTTTTTGGTCTAACTAATTATCAACACATACTGCTTAAAAAATGTTCAGTCGAAGGTGAATCCTCCTGGATTAAGTGGTACTGGTGGAAGTTTTGTTTTGTCACGTCACAAGTAATATTTCATTCAGCAATCTCTGATATAGTAGTTAGCAATACACCACCACCCCATCCCTGCTCACCCCATATAAACTGAAGACAGTACATAGGCCACTCTCACAAAATATGTAGGGAGCTCATATTTACATTATGAAATGCATTAAAAATTCATAAAAAATATGACAAGTGTTAAAATGCTATAAAAAGAGTACAAAATAACAACAACAAAAATATCGAGATATATATCGTGTATCGCGATATAGCTTAAAAATATCGAGATATTGGTTACAGGCCATATCGTGCAGCCCTACTTGTGACGTGACAAAACAAAACTTCCACCACTACCACTTAATCCAGGAGGATTCATCTTCGACTGAACATTTTTTAAGCAGTATGTGTTGATAATTAGTTAGACCAAAAACCAATAAAAAGCGATTTTCAGTATTCAACAGACAGCCCATCGAAACAACGTGCAGTATTGTGGAGAAGGCGTCATTTGTACCATATGGTGACAATTAATTTGAATATTAAATTACTGCACAGACTTGGTTGACAGATTTTTCTTATCCGGAGAATAATGGTAAAATCCACTGGCTAAAACCTGTTTCTCAATCTTTATATTACAGCATGAGGTTGACCGGAACCAGGACCTCTTGGGGCGAATAAAAAAATTGGAGGAGAGAGAGACCGGGGCAGCTAAGAACCTATCGGAGCAGGTGGAGGCAAACCGTGCTCTCCGTAAGAACTTGGATAGCCTGAACAAGAAACTGGAGGAGCGAGAAATTAGACTGAACACTGCTAACCAGGTGCACACTCAAACACAGACAGTCTAGCACACACACACACACCGACTATATTTGTACTCTGGTCATGTCTCCCATGTTATGTTGGCTTACTTCTATAATCTGTTCCCAGAGTATCAGTTCTTTGAAGGATGAGATCAGAGAGCTGAAGCAGAAGATTCAAAACCAAGACTCAACGATTTCTTCTCAAACTCTGGAAAACCAGGAACTGCAGGAACAGTTAGATTTGCAGCGCAGGTACAGCCACATACAGAGACTAATAGTTGCCTTGCTCTCTTTTGTGCTGCTGGATTGTGAGCTGTGCTGCATGAGATAAATCCTGACCACACACTTCTATCTGATTGGTATTATCAGGAAGTATCTTGAAGTCTCTCAGCTTTGCCAAAGTCTCCAAGCTGCCCAGTCCTCCTGCTCGGAGCACGTCATCAAGATTAAGGTGAGCTATTCACAGTGGACATTACTTTTGGCCACTTGGTGGATTTGTCTGCCGTGCACAAACTGACATTATAACATCCTGTCCACAATTCAGAGATGTCAGTAAAACAAAAAAATATGATGACGCTAAACACTGAAGTTATGATCTACATGCTGAAATCAGTTGCAAGAACATACAACTTATTTTACAACAAAAGAGTGAGTTCTATAAACATAAGTTTACCATCAGATATTCAGTGAAAATGAAATAAAAGTGATTTCTCAGTTATTTAATTTGTGAACAACAAGACTGATGTTATGCTGAGCCAGTGTAGTTGGTTGTTGAGCTCTTTGCAGGATTTTTGCCTCCTCCTATTCAACCAGGTGCTTCTGCTTGAGGTGTTGAAATCAGTTTGTTGTACAGCCCCTTTTGTTGTTACTGTCTACTATCACCATGGTTTGTTTGTATATCTGTATGATCTTATGGAACTAAACCACTTCCAAAATACTGAAGTCGCTCCCCAGCCATGCTTGTTGTTACTGTGCAAAATGGTCCAAACCATTGCAACTTGAAATACTGCCATTGTTATGATTCTGATTTTTTTGTGTTTGTTTCATCACATTAATAATTATGCCAGCATCATTGTGAAAGACATGATATGACACACCCCTACTGGTGATGTGTAAGATAAGTTTTACTACCTGTTGCTCTCCCCTCATGGATAACAAGTTTGAGAAGCCAAATCGAGCAGTGGTCTAAATGCTCCACTCAGCTGCATACAAAACAAATTACATCAATGTCATGTGTATAGTTTATTATTTGACTTATAGGACATGTCTACGTTCTTGTTTGAACTAATTTTGTGCTTCATGTTTCTTTTTCAAATTAAATAATGAAGGTTCAATGTTTGTTTCACATTTGTATGTTGGCCATTTTTCTTTTTTAAAGATTCATCTTCATAAACTATTAACATAATTTCAATCTTCGATTGTGTGCCACAAAAGCAGCAACACTGCATGTTTTTACAGTGCAATGAATACACATGCACCCTCTTGTTTTTTTTAGCTGATTTCTCTCCTCATGCTTTGGCAGGAGTTGGAGAGGCGTCTTACTCTCCATGAGCAAGACGTCGCCATTGTGAAGACTGTTAAGTCGGAGGCGGCGAAGGTTCCTGACCTGGAAAAGGAGTTGAAGCGGCTCAGAGACGATAATGCCTTTCTCAGGTCAAATACATTTTAAAGTTTTTAATGCCTTCCAAATGTCTCACCTTTCAGTTGAATAGTGAGGCTTTCATTTCTAAAGTCTTCAGTGCGACTCCACTGCGCTCAAAATTTTTGACATTTCAGTATGTCTTTAGGTTATCGTACCACACTTTGAGGCATTAGGTGACAGCAGGCATGTCTGCAGACGAGGTGCACTCTTCTCACACATAATTATTTCCCGCTGTCTGCGATATTCTGATTTCAGAAACATTTTAAAAGGTCAAAGTCAATTTCTTTTCTCAAGATACTGGATTAAGAATGATGTTAACACAACTAACACAACTCGAGAAGCTTCAAGTTAAAAAGTAATATCACATCACCAGTAACCAAATAACGTCTTCAGCAGAGCCTGACTGATGTGTCTGTCAGCTAATAATGCCTTATGGGAGACATATTGGTATCTGTAGATGTTATCCTGTCTTCACCAATATGAAAGCTTTTTTCCCTCCTAGTGTATAAAAAATGAAAAATGCTTGTTGTCAGATATTATTGTCACTGCAAAGTTTGCAGAGTGCACTGCAATTTATAATGCTTGTGATAAGCAAGAAGCAGCAGCTCTCAGCATTGTCAGCAAGAATTGGTTGACACTATTAAATGATCTAAAGAATATTTAGCTTAAATATACTTTATTATATAAGTTATTTGTTTAACAAAGCAAAGTAAAGCACCTTTGCATAGTCATATAGGTGTAAATGCGGTACACAATAAACATAGAAAAGGTTGTTTTTTTCTTCTTTGATCATTGATGATATCTATTGGCTGTCCTCTGCAGTACTGAATTGTTCGTTTCCTCTGTGGTCATCATCTTTGTTTCTAAATATGGATCAAATGAGTGATAATATTAACAAACGACATGTGAGATGGGGTTCTGCAGATTAAAATGTTGCCAGATTTCCTGCATTAACCTTCTCATTCACAGTGATCTTTTGCATTTGTATGCATAGATACAGTCACTCTGATCTCACTACATCAGATTTTTAAAAAATCACATCAGAGTGTGAATGTAGACTGGGATCAAAAAAAGTGCCATTCTTACATCACACAAGCTACAAAGCTTTGAAGTTAATTTAGTGGGTTTTTTTGTCTTTGTGCTGTTCACTCTGTTCTGTGCAGGGAGAGCAGAGAGAATTGCAGCCTGTTGAAAGAGGAGGTGGAGGGACTGAGGAGGAAGCTGGAGAGGATGGTGAAAACGAAAGAAGACCTGGTCAACATGGAACTGGAGAAGGAGGTAAAAACCTGTGCAGCTGTGGGATAGTATTGTTTCACTTTACATGATATTGATATCACATTCCAGTACAAAGAAAAGTTTATTTATATCTATCATCCAGTACATTGGTAGACCAGAATCTTTGGATAATATTGGTTGATTACACATGTATGAATGTCCATATTAGCAGATTATGTTTAAGCTGCAAGTTTGTGTATTTTTTTAAGTTTAAAATATTTTTGTTGTTTTCTTAACCGTTTTAAATTGAACACTGTGTGTTCAACTGTGGTATATTTATTGTCTTTGCATTTGACTGCTGTCATAATAATAATATCATGTATTTCTCATACATGGACAAACATGTGACCCCCTTCCTTTTCTTGAATCCTTAGAGGTTGGCTGAGAAGCTCCAAGCCTGGGAAAACCTGGGCCAATCTACTGGACTCAACATCAGGTCAGACACTGTATCAAAGTATTCCTGTATGTAATTTCGAGACAGATGCACAGAGGAGAAGTTTTGTCATTATGTTTTTACAAAATATGAATACATTCCAGTAGGTGGCGCTGTGGTCATTCCAAATAAATGTGCCTCATCACTGTGGATTGATTCCAACAGCATGTATAGGAGCGTGTGTTTCATACCTACGTGTGTGCACGCGCTGACTGTGTCTCAATGCATGCAGTCAAAACTGGTAATGAGAGACTGATTGCATGTTTCCTTGTGAGCAGCGGAGCACATCTGACAGATTATAAACACTACAGTTTTGTCCTATTGCATGCGTGTGTGCACGCCCGTATGCACACACACCATTTTCTCTCTGATTAACTCGGCTACGATGTAAACTGAATGTTAAATGGGACACATCCACACAGCAACTCTGGTTTGTCTTGTACTGTGTGTGTTTGTGTTTCTGTGTGTGTTTGTGTTTCTGTGTGTGTGTGTGTGTGTGTGTGTGTGTGTGTGTGTGTGTGTGTGTGTGTATATAAAATGTGTGTCGCACCTTCCTACAGGGCAAGAAATGGTAAGACGCACTGTAGAAATTATGAAATCTTTCTTGTTGTAAGATTTAATTTTAGTGTTATGTACTATGGTATAAAGCCTGATGGCATTTGTTAAATTTGCAGTTAATAAAAGACTCACAGGAAAGGATCACAGGAACGTAATACCAACTTCAGTTTAATGTACACCATGCTCGGTTGAGCTGTCAATCATCTTTCAGAAAATTTAAGTCTGTCTCGGCTGTCGTCCTGGGTAAATTGAGTTGGAAATTTGAAACCTTCCTCAAAATTCAGGTGTTCAGGCAGCCATGCCATTGGCCGCTTGAATGCTGTGGATGGGGGGAGGGGGGGAAGAAAACAACCTGCGTTGCACATACAGCTTCTAAAGGGCAGCCATATGTGTGAGACTCATACTGATCAAAAGTAAAGGTTAATGCAGCTTGCAAATCAACACTTAGAAACTCCTTCAAGCTGTTTTTACTGTTTACTAAATGGCCAAGTTAATTGTCAGGATGTTGTTTCCCCGACACAGTCCTGTGACGCTGAGGCAAATGGAAAGCAGGAGCGTTTCATTCAGCAGTCTGTTCACCTTTATTTCCCTCAGTACAACAGTGATTTATACTCGCTGATTCTTATTTGTGCATCAGTGGCGTATTTGCTTGGTGCTGAATCTTTACATGTATGTGTTTTTGTTAAGCGATTATGGGGAAGGTAAAGTAAGTAAGCTTAATATGATACATGTCATTATGCTGTCTTTGTGGTATGAACAGAAAGTTTCAGTAGAAAACTGACAGACTGATCTCACAGTGCCATCAGTCATGTAACAGCGGCTGATTAATGTCTAAACAACGTTTCGCATTCGAGCCCTTGCTAGTCTTCAAGTATAAAATATCTCATGAAACCTGTATTGGTTTTAGCACGCGAGAATGTATTTGTATTATTGATTTGTTTATTTTGCTGGCCGGTAAGTCATTTCTCATAACCACAAGCTGATACTTGATACATTGTTTTGCTTTAGTTTACAGTAACTCGTTCTGTCACTGCACATTTCAGGGTCATCTATTAGTGGTGTAAGAAGAATATGTTGTGGAGCAGTTGTTAATAAGGAGTAAACATATTGGCACTATTGTTGAGGAATCTGCCTCCATAAAAGCCAGGATTTAGTTTCTCACTGGCCAATTGTGCTGGTTTGCCAGACGAAAATAACTTTTGGACAGAAGTTAAACTACAAACAATGTGACATGTGGAGACGAGCCCCACAGTCACAGCTGTTGGCTGTTTATTCCCTTTCCTTCTGTTGCACAGTCTGATATCATTGTGCTTGCTTATGTGTCTACCTCATGTACTTGACAACTGAATGAAAATATTTTTTTATTGTTGAAGGGACAGACGATGAAAATATACAAGGAGACCTTCTAGTTTCTTTCTCAGTAACGTTTTTACTGACTAGAGAGAATTGAGACTGTTTGGTGCATGTGTGTGTGAAGAAACCAGTTGGAAGTTACAGTTTGAGCTGTTTGTGTGTCTTGATGCTGTTCCCTACAATCATGGATTCTGTCTTTTTGTGTCTCCCAACCTCCTCCCAAGTGCTCAAAGTTAAAAAGTTATTTTACCTTTTTCCCCCAAAAAATTGGTATTCCAGTCTCATCCTGAAATGCAGTTTCTTAAAATTTCTGAGCTCTATATATTATTTCCTAAAACAGTAAAGCAGTAAGATTATTAATTCTCAGTTTTGTTAATCAGATACTCATTAAAGCAAAAATGTGAGGATTTGCTCCTTTTCTCTGTGATTGTAAAAATATATTTATGTGTCTCCTTCACTCCTTCAGCAGTGAGAAATTGTGATGAGCATTTTCAATTCAATCTGATTATTGAAAATTCAGGTTATTGTTGAAATTAATTATCAGAATTGTCATAAAAATGTTTTTAGGCAACAAAGCTGATCTCATGTGAATGGATTTCAGAGCAGAGGGTGTAATAAATATTGTAGATAATATACAGATGGTATGTAATGTGACGTTCAAAAGTAATTAGCTACATCGACTGATAAGTGGAAACAGGAGGTATGCTTTTGGGTTACGGAGGGAACTCCTTATCACAAATATTTTTCTAAAACTGAAACTTTAACAAGACTCTGGGATATTAGAATCACTTCCCTCTGCTCAGTAGACTAACATCACCCTGACAATGCGTTTACTTGTAGTAATTCATGATGTCTTACCCAATAATATGCAACCATCAACAGAGATGTCTGGCTCATGACCTGCAGCAAAACACAGAAAAGAAGTCTCTCATAAGCAGTGGAGAAGGCCCTTTGTGCTCTGGGCAATGTGGAATTACCTACTTTGGGTACCAAAGTTATTCCATCATATGATTCATGAACTCATATTTTAGTCATGAGATTATTTCCATAACTAAGGCTCCACCTAGCGGAGGAGGAAGTGGTAATAAATCCACACTATGCAGCATTCACATGGCATACTCACCTTGACCACTCAGCCTTTTCTCATTTGTCACATGACTCAGCGGATTATGTAATGCGGACTACCTCTGGCAGTCTCTAGTGAAACCGAATGTTTTTGTCATGGAGCGGGGGGAAAAAAAAGCAATGTTACATTCACTTCCTGTGGGTCAAGTCTTGCTCTCACCTAACGTCATGGTGTTTGCTTCACTTTTCCTGTGTGTCATTTTAACTGCTAGGTGGCAGCAAAAGTAAAAAGTGAAAAAAAAAGAGCAAAACTCCTGTAATGTGTGCCCATTTCACAAGAGATAAGAACATAATGGAGCTCAATTTTTTTGGACCGATCCTTAGTTACAGGATTTTGGAGGTCATGCGATGCTTCTCTGTTGGAGTACGTGACCTTCTGCATTGTTGCTGTCCCACTGAATGGTTATATGTGTGTGTGTGTGTGTGTATGTGTGTGTTTTTTATCTGCCAATCTCCCCCAGTTTGTTTTGTAGAACTGTGACCGGTATTTAGCCCACTATCCCCCACTCATCTCTCCCTCTGCTGCTCATGTCGTTTTATTTCTCAACTCCCTACTGGCCGACTAACAAAAGAATATAGAAAAACCTACATTTTCATCTCTTCTCCGTCTTCCATGCTCTCTCAGTCATATTGATTTTTCATTGTGTGAGTGTGTGTGTGTGTGTGTGTACACATGTGTATGTTAACTGTTCTGTGTGTGTGTGTGTCTGTAGGAAACCAGAGGATCTGTCCAGGGAGGTGATTCAAATCCAGCAGAGAGAATTTGCCCTGAAAGAGCAGAACTACACACTCAACAGCCGGTAACAAACACTTCTTCACACCGACACAAAATCCCTCTCTGTGTCTTCAGACCTTTTTCTCTCGTTCTGTCTGTCTGCATGCATGCATCTCTCTCCCCATGTATCTATTAGAGCGTATCTCTAAGAAGTCCTTAATTGTCACAAAGTTAATTAAACTGGTCCTGATTCTGATAGCACTCCTGACAGTAACCATTGGTGTGTGTGTATGTGATTGCGATTGAGAGAGAGGGAATTCGCTAATTAAACTTGTCCTGTTTAGGCAGAGGTGATGTCTGTAGGGAGGGCTGCGTGCATGCTCTGGTATATTCATGCTGCAGCTCAGTCCAGCTATGAAAGCTTTCATTAGCCAACAAGCATCTCTCTTCTGCCGAGCGTATTGGCCTCATTATGAAATATTAGAAACAGCAGAATGGGAGAGTGGTGGGTGTGGGAGGGATGGGTGAAGGGAGCGTGTGGTGTAATTATTGTCCTCTGGTATAATTATTGTCCTATTGATCGGACCTGGCACAAATCGCTGCTGCAAATAATTTCTGGACAGTTGTTAAGGAATTATTTGGTGTGAGTCAGGTAAGTTGTCTGTTAGGGAGTATTATTCTAAACTGACTATAAATTGCTTCTCTTAGATTTTCTGAACATTCAGCACTAATCAACCTGTTTCCCTCTTCCCTGCCCTCTCATCTCCCCTGTTATTAACCCACACTCAGACACACACACACATTTTTACCTTCTACATTTTCGTTTATCCCGCTCTTTCAGTGTGAGGAGCTTGGAGCGTTCACAGTCTGAGGTTCGTGCAGAGCTTTCTCAGCAGCACGGCAAGACTCTGGAGGAGCAGAAGAAGAGGGAAACACAGGATGGTCTTGTCCGCCGACTACAGAAGAGAGTACTGTTATTAACCAAGGTGCACAGTTAATCGACGACACACACGAAAACAAACTCATGAACACAGAGGCATTAGCAAATATCACAACAACACCATTCCACCATCACTCAATGCCAGAATTTTACTTTAAATGTTGCGGGAGCGCAGCACACACTCGAATCTCAAGGCCAGCACAGAATTCCTAATCTGCCCTTCTACCCATCTCTCCCTCTGATTGGCCGATAAATGTCACGTGACTCCTCAATCTGTCTGGCTTGCTTCCTTGTGCTCTGCAGTTCCTGAGCAGACCTCCCTGTGATATTGATTTCTCAGTGTGTGTAATTCCCTGGGTCAACATACTCAGTCTCTTAGTACACAAATAACACACACATACATACACACACCCTTACCCAGTGCCATAACTAAGCAGAGCTACAGGCATGCTGAAAAATACGGTTTGGTTCTGTTTTGGCAGAGACCGCGTTCAACCATTCACACTTTACAGAGCGCTCAGAGGGTGTGAATAACTGTTGTTTATCACTGTTTGTCACATTAGATTTAAAAAATCTATCCATTTCAGTTGTTTTTTAAATACTTTTTTAATTTATTCAGGGATGGTTTGCTGAACATTTTGGATGAAACCAGACAGATATTCTTTAACCTATATTAAGCGTAACGACTGTGGTTGAGTATTTTAAAGCCTCTCAGCCAACCAAATCTGGAACTGCCCAATTACATTTAATCTGTTATTCGTTTTTTTTTCTTTTCACTCATTTAGCAAGAAAAGTAGCAGGGGTTTCAACAAATGATTGTTTTTATTATTTAATATGAAAGATGCCTAAAGTAGCCAGCTATCATTGTTACTTTCTGGCTAAAAGTAACATTTTTGTATGCTGTAATAACTGATTTTCAAGATGCAGACATTTTATACATCACGTAATAACACAAAATGTAATTAAGTAATTTAAATAGCTGGACCCAGGTCTGTGACATTTTTGGTTGAGAAATGACTCCAGCTGTTAATCATTTTTTTAAATTGATGTAGTCTTTGTGTGAGCTCTGAGGAATACAGATCTCAAGTGCCTTGCTCAACTGTTAAGGAAGCAGATAGAAGAACAAATTTCACCCATCCCTCTCTGCCACATCTGCTTAATGCTACTGTTGGTCTGCTAAGATGTTTTGTTACTCATACACTTTTATGGGACAGACTTGCCGACCCATTAGAGACGCATCGTAACGCACTAGATAAAACGGTTGACATAAAAGCACTTTCAAAAAAGAAAAGATTATGAAAGAGTAATGATAGTTTTATCTCTCTGTCCTCCTGCTCCCTGTTTGTATATTTCCTAAAATTAAAGTTTTTATCAGAGGAATGCCGACAGATTTTTGATTTAGATTAAGTGAATTTCATTGCACGTCAATAGACAGTAAATAGCCAAAGGCCCTGCTGGTTAGGCTTTGCAGCAGACGCATACGCACTGACCTCCAAATGTTTGTACCTTTTTGTATTTATTTCTGTTCAGTCTGTCCTACCTCTTCTCTCCTTTCCAAGTTTCTCACCGGATGCATTAGGCAGTTGCGTAATGTCGTATGACAAGTGAAGCCACTTTGGTGCCAAAGCAAATAAAGTTGAATTAAGGATGATTTCACATATACTGTTTTTAAATGAACCAGACTCAGTCATCTTTAAATGGATTATGTTGGTTTTGATCTGGCTAATCACAGGCTGAATCTGATTAGGGTAATCATGGTTTGTTTTCAGATACTAGCCTATGAGCTAATCTGACAGCCCAATTGCAGCCCATTATGCACAGAATTTCACATAATGGGAATTACAAGGTGCTCTAAGCCACTCTGAAAAGACTGCACTTAGCAATCAACATGTAGCACATGCAGTTATCTGAACTGTTATTTACTGCTGGTATTTATTACCTGACTTCAACCTGAATTGGATATGCTTTCCTAAATTAGCCCAGTTAATAACAGACTATTGAGCTTTAGATGACCCTCAAAATTCAAGGATGGTCTCAAGCAGCCTGGCTGTTTTTGTGCGATGTTTATTAAAAGCCTGATTGCCACAAAATGCCGCCTGCTTTGCTTTATAATACGCCATGTACCAGTGCAGTGAAAGGAGGGGAGGAGACGCATCATTTTAAGTCTTGACTGACACTGAATTTGCATTAATAAACAGGCTGTTTGCCAGTTTTTAAAAAGATTGGATTGTTCTCACTCATCATGTTGCTTGGCAACAAGTACAGATTTGCTATGTAAACGCATGGATTAAATGTAGTAATCATTCATTACCCGTTACAAGCTAAAAATATTGTATCAGGCACAATTTTCAGAGGTGGTTACCATAAAGAGTGTTTTCAAATGCTTAATCACTAGCTGAACATTGTTGCACTGTAAGATATTAAACACAGACTAATTACTGTAACAGCCTTGGTAAACAAGAAATAATTCCTTTTTTGCCCACTTAGCAGTTTAGCTGACTACACGACCTTCTTTTAATTTCTCTCCAAACTTTCTAGATCAACCGAGCGTACATTTAAAAAGTATAGCATATGCAGACTAGTTATTGAAAGTGAAGTGGCTGAAATGGACCATTGGTTTAGAAAGTCTAATTATTAAGGTGATAGTTTCTGTTATGCATTCACGACAGTCTTAAATTTCTAATATGCCCTGTAGATGGCTGACTTCTCTCTCTATACAATTTTGTTTTTGTTATTCGGGAACCATAAGAAGACATGTATGTTTTTGTGTGTGAGAATCAACATACACACACACACACACACACACACACACACACACACACACATCAAGCAGACAGACACACACTGACAGAGACTTATGATCTATTTGGAGACGGCGTGTCAGTCTGAGTGACACTTGAGAAGACGTTGACTTGAAGAGGTTTTTATCCTCTCTCTTCTCTCAGAGAATCACCCGCTTGGTGTGTTGATTTACTGAGCACAGTTCACTGTTGAGAACATGTCTTTCATTTCGGTGTTAGAGAGGAGGAAGAAAAAAATCCATTTGAATTAATTTTCAATTATCTCATCACATATCTGATAAGAGAAATGAGGCAGCATAATATTATATGCTTCATTTGCAAAGACATTTCTCTGTCATGACTCTCTGATTTAATTTATGATTTATTCCTTATCCTTTGTTTACAAAGGCATTTGTCTTTGATTTGATTATTACACGGGGAGGGATGCAGATAAGCATGACCATAACCTTAAGCCTCTCTTGTGACAGCTTGGATGAGAGTGCCGCTGCTGCCTCATACTTTGTTCGTCATTTACAAAGACATTTGCCTGTCATGTTACCGCACCAGGCAGTCATATGAAGGTAACCAAGACAAATCAGAAAAAGATCAAAGAGCTGTGATATTGTCATGCACACAAACATTACATATCCGATAGCACAATCTGTCTTCTTCATTGGCTAACATGGACATTTGTAGTAGTAGTAGTAGTAGTATACAACAGCACTCTTTTTATTTTGTAATGTTATGTTAATATGTGTGTATTTGTGTGTTACAGGAGCGTGATGGAATGCGTGCTATACTCGAGTCCTATGATAGCGAACTGGCTCCTACTGAGTATTCTCCTCAACTCAGCAGAAGGCTCAGAGAGGCAGAGGACGTGCTGCAGAAGACTCAGAACCACAATGTAGAGATGGAGGTGTGTGTGTGTGCAGGCCTGTGCACAGACTCATATATACAAATCGCACTTGCATTTATAATTTTCTGCTTTATCTTCCATATAGTCAAGTTCATTCTTTTCAAAACAAAATTTGAGTACTTATTTACACTCGTCTTAGCTGCCGGCCAATTTGGCGTGCATGTTGATGAGTGACACCTTACTCATTGCTCAAGGCACTGTAAATGCGTGGTGCTCAGCTGCTCCTTGTCAGCACTCTCAATACTTTCTCTTAGTGGACAAATTGACAGTTATCTGCTCTGAAAACTGATAAAACTGCACTTGTGGTAGTCAGGGACACTGTGAGCAACACTGGAACGAAATGGAGAAGGCTCAGTGAATGAACTGCAAAATTGGAATAATATATATGCGTGCTCCTGCTTTTGCTCTGCTGACATGCTCTGTTCCTGTCGATACTGTATATCGGCGGGACAGGAAGTCCTCTTTTGTACTTTGCATCTGTAACTTTTTCTCTTTGTTCTGTCCTTCGATTCAGGGCCAGTTGACCAAAGCACAGGAAGAGACAGGGACTTTGAAACTGCAGCTGCAAACAGTAAGTGTACATGTACACACTCCCTCCAGTTTTCCTCTATGACATACAGACAAAACACATATTGTTTTCTTACATTATTTACCAGATTTGAATCCAATTAACTTGACAAGGTAACTATTCGTACCTGTATTGAAACTGTAGAAATCTTAATTGCTACTTGATGATTATTGAGGTGCTAATGACTGAGGTGACTCTGTCTGTGATAATTTCACAGACATTCCTCAGTCATTAGCACTTAAGATATCTCAAGTACCATTTGAGTCACAGCTGTTATCCCCGCACATGTATGATACCTTTCTGTGAGTCAAAGAAGCTTAAAAAAATGTTAATGCCTCTCTGACTAAAATGCTGACGACGATGACGATGATGATGATGTTCGTCCTGTACACTTATTTTAAAGGAACAGTCTTATTTAGCAGCGGATTGGCATTTACAGTAAAAGTACAGTGGCTTCCTGGTGTTGAGTAATGTCTCCCAGCTCTTTCATCTTGACTGAAGTGACACTAATTGACAGGTACTACGAATAAGGGAACAGTATAGTCTCTGAATAATGTTGAACAGTCTAATCTGTGAATTTTATCTGTCATCTGTTAAAGGGAACCTTTGGGTGTTTTTAAGCCGGACTCTTATGCTATTTTTATGCCCATGTTTTCATGTTTTTATGTCCAAGTGACTAATGGGGACAACAATTTTTTGAGATTGCTCCAGCTTTGAGCAAGAGAGCTGCAGCTGTGAGACAAGCTGTAATGTGTTACCCTTCAGGGCAATTGCGTAGTTCACTGAAAATGCTTTAGTGTTTTAACACATCAGTTTGAATTCACCAAAGTCACACAATAACAAACAAACTAACTGACAGAGGAAGCGGTAAACCAGCAGCTCCTCTGTTCTACAATGTAAAACTACTGTTCTTTTCAATGGAATCTGGTGGCTTTGAACAGAGTGATGTAACAGCTGTTTCTGGTTAAACGAAAAGGATCGCACTCGACACCAACGTCTGTCTCTGTAGGGTCCTTTCCATAATATTGTTTGACACTTATAGTAACAATCTGGGCCTGACAGTGGAGAAAACAAGCACTTTTAGAGGACGTACTTTGATAGTGAGGAATGGCCCCAGAGGATTACACATTGCATTTCATTTGGCAGTTTGGCTACAGCGATCTCGCTCTATACTGAACCAAAAATTGTCAGTCACTGTCATTGTTAGTCACTAAAACATGTTGAAAGATGTAAATGTTCCATTTTACATTTGCTTTATGTATTATTTTTAATAGCGAGGTGTGGGAATGACAGAAAAGTTACAAAAAAATAGTATAAACCAGGATAGAGCCAGACAGTTGGCATGTGGGACCTAAATTTGCTTACACACTTTGTGCATCTTTCTTTGTGTCCTTACTTGTTCTATGATCTCCCTTCTTTTCATGGCTCCTTGTTGCCGAGGAGACATCAACATAGCCATGGCAATGAGTATCGACGCGTGAAATCCACCTGTCTGGTATAGCAGTAATTACTTATCCGTCTTGGGATGCGTGAGAGTGAGGATGAGCTGCGAGACAGATGCTGTCAGAAAAAGAGGAAAATGGGGTCTGCAAATGAAAATGAGGGACGATTACAGACAGGAGAGAGAGATCAGAGGAACTAACTAAGACAGAGACAGACTAAAACGTGTATTAAAGGAAAAAGGATTAGGACATTGTGAAATGCAAAATGAGTCTGTGGACTAATGGTGTATAAAGGCTATATCTGTTTGTCTGGATGTCTGTCTCGAAAAGATAGTAGCACACTGGAATAGAGTTCTCAGGATTTATCTGCAGCCAAAAGGTTTCTGCCAGGCACATGGCCAAAGGTGGTCTGATATTAATGCACCAGACCCATTTCCTTCTCTGTCTGTTCCAGGTGGAGCTAGAACTGGAGTCTCTAAAGAAGCAGCAGGCCTTTGCTGCAGACAGCAGTTCTTTAGTGACCAAAGAGGAGGTCAGCATACTCAGGTAGTTGGCACACCACACACACACACACACACACACACACACACACACACACACACACACACACACACACACACACACACACACACAACCTGTTGCAAAACCTAATTCAAAATCTGTAAAAGATTCATGCATATACCATGGGTGGATTAACTCAGCCAGACCTCACATGTGTTGTCTGGGATTAACCTCTTGAGTCAGTGATGTGCTTGGGCATTATTCTGTGTGGTTGATTTTATTAAGTGTGTGTGTGTGTATGCGCATGCATTTTTCAGGCAGAAAATTGAAGATTTAGAGGCAGAGCGGCAGCGATTGGAAGAACAGAACAACATTCTGGAGATGAGACTTGAGAGACACAATCTTCAGGTAGGCACCTAGACCTCCTCTAACTGTTCTCTGTGATGGATTTACTTGTCTGGCACAAAGGAACCAATTTAATAACCCCGATGGCACCAGTCAAGCCCGTGTGACATCGCAGATTGATTCACACAAACGCTTCCCGTATCTATCTTTTTCAAACACAATTGGACCCAGGTGTAATTCCAGCACCGCCCAATGGAAAAGTTGTAGAACCTGTGGCTGATTTAAAGTCATTCTTTATTGGTTGCAGGGATTAGAATGGACAGTGGTGGTGCAGATATTGTCAGAATAGATGTAGTGTCAGCTGGGAATGAAACTGGCTGAAAGGAAATGAAATGAATCCTGGTTGGAACGCACACATGCATGACTATGTGCATCTAATCCAGCGACTTTCATCTTGCAAAGTTGCTTAACTAACTCCCTCTGTTATACCTGATCCCTTCTCCTTTTAAATTGGCGCTATACTTGTGTGTGTGTGTGTGTGTGAGAGAGAGTGTGTGTGAGAGAGTGTGTGTGTCTGTTCAAATCTCATTTTAGCCAGGTTCTCCCCTGACTTATACTGTGCTAAACTAAACCTACCAGGGCACTTTAATGAAACATGTGTGGGCAAGCGTGATGGTTCCATTTAGCCGTGGGGTGAATGAATTCCATGTGTTTTCAAGCATGACCACTACTTTTAAAGCAATTGACAACCAAGTGTAGGTTGCACGGTCAATGGATCAGTTCTTAGGAGTAAATTCTTATGACTCTTCCATGGTCTAATGCACACCAGGAGACCTCTACATCAGAGTGAAGAGACGAGTGACTGAATGGAGAAGCATTTGAAAGGGGAAATGAATGGCTGAATGAGTAGGCATAAATGACTTACAGAACTGAATGCTTGGATAAACTGACAATGTTTTTTTTTTTTTTATTACATTAACTTGCACGTCAGATTTCTTGTGGTCTAATCCATCATTACCGCCCTGTCTTTATATTTAGATCATACTGACTATAGTGTGACTGTCAACCACTCAGATTACAAATGTAATGAGACTGCTTTTCATGGACTCAGGAAGGCTTAGTCTTTCCCACCAGTAATTTGTCAGGAGGCATTCTTTACAATTGACATTTTTTAAAGACCAGTCCACCTTTTTATTGCGTGTATATACAATAAATGTGACTGATTCAGTCCTTCTAATGGTGCTGTACGCTATGATATGAAATGTTATCTTCTTTTTTTTTTCCCCATATTGATCGATATCAGTACCTTCCACAATATATTGTTTATGCTGCCATTTTGATTATCCTCTGCTACAGAACTCTCTGTTCCAGAAACAGCAGGTTCAAGACTGAACCCCCTCAGTGACTAAACACTGCTTTCCCCCTCAACCCCATCCTCCATCATAGACCAAGCTTTTTGTTTTTATTTCTCCTCCCTTCCACCATTGACCCCCACTCTACACACTTTTGCACATTCATATTCAGTCCAGTTACATTTCAAAGTTCACTCCACAATGAGATTTGTCCATTTTATTACTTATTATTTTATCTTTAATGTATAGCAGCTGTTTTTTCCATTGTTTTGTAGCATATGGTTGTTGATGTTGGTCATGGTAATGAATGAGTTATCTCCTTGCGAATAGAGCAAGCTGAAACGTCGGCTTTAAGATTATATATGGAAGCCAGCACTACTGCAAAGCTTTCATCTTGTTATTTTCAGAATCTCTATTCCAAACGTTTATTATTGATGACAGAAACGTAAACACATTACGTCCTCTGTGCCTGAGCTTTTTTCCCCTCCACCACCTACGCAGTTGTTCAGAATAATAAATGTAGAATCTTTATGAATTGGTTATAGGTGTTATCTGTGTTTTGTAGAATAAAACCATAACAAGGTAGATTCAAAGAGTATGTGGTGAGTGATTGTAACGGTGGTTTTAAGGATATTTCCTCCAAATTTGTCTATCAAGGTGATCTCAAAGAGCCATTAGTATTCAGTTCAGTCTGACTATTAAGAACAATAATATTGTTTGCAGACAGATTTTCAGACCTGTTGAGGGTTGTTATGCTCTCCTCCATATTTGTTCTGTTTTAAGTAGCCCCTTTGTGGTTTGGACCCTCTTTATAAGCATAGAGAGGATGTGACATCGCCATTGTGGCTTCAACAAGTGCAACAGAATTTCAGCTATTTTGAATTAAGCTGGTAATAACAACTCCAAAAAAACATCTTATTTCAGAATAAAAGAAAGAAAAGGATATCAGTCCATTCCTCACAATTTATTATTTTGCATTTTCTTTGTTCACTGATGTATTTTATTTCTTGCACCACAGACTGTTGCAGCAGTCATGACTTAATACTGCTGTACTTTGTCTTTTTGCTTTTGCTGTCATGTTTTTGTTGTCATACTAGTGTCTAGACAGAGATAATTGTTGCAGTTTCACGAGGTTGCATCAATGTACTCTCTCTTTTGTACATGTGCTTACGTGGGCATGCACAGTTGTCTAATACAGAGGCCCAACAGCATTATCCTCAGACATTTCTTTTAGATATAAAGAGAAATAGCACTAGATTAAAATGCTGAAGTTGTTAGGCCAGGAAAGGTTATTTCCAGTCTTTATTCTGTGTTTGATCAAGCAGATGTTTAAGGCTTCCAAGCAGTCCCTTGAGATTATATAGGTCATCCTGAATATGGGGTTTTATGGCAATGTGGCAAGTAGCTGTCAGGATGTTTTGTTCTCTTGTTACAGTAGATATTTTGTTCTTCATAATGTTGACAAGGTAGTTTCCAACAGTTGACACCCCTGCAAAGGTAATAAAATCAGCCTACTCAAACAACAAGCCCTTACCCATTCTCCTTACCAATTTCCTTGGGGGAATCCTGTCTGTACCAGGCGTGCAGCGATTAACTGATGTCACTATTAACTGCAGTTTAAAACGTCATGGTTTTGTAACCGTAAAGGCTCAGTTACACCAAATGTTTCTGTCTCTTACAATCAAAGCAGTGGTGAGAAAAGGGTTGGGCAAGTGAATCAGAAAAATGGTTTATTGCCAAGTATGATTTTCACGTTTGGTGTCATTGGTGCATAAAAAACATTGTCTAAAAATATAAGAAGGATAAAGAAAATCAAGTATCAAAAACCAACGGTAACAAAGCAGGAAAAGACCACTGCACTGTTTTCACATTTATTGCTTACCAAAGCAGCATGTAATTCCCTCAAATGTATAACACCTGCATAAAAGATGATCATAATATAATCATGAAATTGAGATTCTTTCTGAGAGTATAATCTTGCATTCATAGTCTGTTGTCTGAGATGGCTAAATATGATACTAGTATTACATATTTTTCATGACGATGAAAAAGACAATGCTATTTACCAATGTCCTCAATGCTTTTTCAACAAATTAAGTACAAATATTTTTTTTCTATAAGTATTCCTTTTAGTTAAAATAACATTATCAAACATTGATTTGTAGGTGTACATTGGATGAACTACCTCTTCTTAGTCACTTCATTATTTTGAAATGTATGCTGTAGGTCCAAATGGTGTAAAGCCACAAATCATTAATAATGATAATAATCTTAATGGTGCAGCAGTAGAAATTCCTGGAATTGAGGGGATACCTGGAATTTTTTTTAAGCGCTGGTTGAAACAGTCTCTATCTTGCCTTTAACAGAGTTGGTATGCAGCTTTCAGGTCATGCCCTTTGTAATATAGAAGCCAAGGTACTTGAAGCGGACCACTCTCTCCACCAAGAATCTGGTGGTCAATGTTAACGGGATTGAGTTCCTTCTTGCCAAAGTGCACTATCATCTCCTTAGCCTTGCTGACATTTAGAAGGACGTTATTGTCTTGACACCAGTGGGTTGGGTTTTCTTCTTTTAGATAGGTTGCTGAAGGATGGCAACAGCAAATGAGGGCAAGAAGCAACTGTCTGTTTATTCAGGTATAGTTCTAACTGTCAACCTTAGTTTTAAATGTGTCTAATCTTATGATAACCTTCCCTTTCCTACTGTGAAGTTTGTGTACTGTCATATTGTGCCATTGACTGAAACTCTTCCCACCAGACAGTGTGTCTTGTCATCGCACTCTTGTGCATTGGTAAAAAAAGGGAATTTTTTTTTTAATCTGTTTCAAAATAAAATTGATAAGTCTTCTGACCCTTGAGCAGAAGAGATGATGGCAGTGCTGCTCCGTTTTTATCGAGTAAATCACTGAAATGATTCAGGCCATCAGCAAAGAGCGCCTTATCCCCCTTCAGCCTGCTCATTGTAGGATGTAATTTGAGAGAGAAGTGTCAGTAATGATGGTTAGATGGTGAAACACATTTAACGTGCAAGTAGATTCAAAACTTTCCAAAAAGAATTCCTTTTACAACCTGCTGTAATCCGCAATTTTTTGTCAACACGAATTACAACTATATTTTGTTGTGTAGATACATACCAGTCCAATTAGCAACCCAAATCACAAGAAAAGGTCACACCATCCCAGATAACGTGTTTCAACATAGTCATGTCTGACGTGGAACAGTATCATATGTTGCACCTTTCTGTTGTTCCTGAGGAAATCTTCAGCACTCCATGTTGAAAAGGTGTTAAACTAAGAAGCGAACAGGAGAGAAATTACAGCTCAGATCTTCCATGGAAGGTGCAGCATCTCTGCAGACCTTTGCCTTTATGCTTTCTACGTAGAACTTCAACCTACTCTTGCTTATCTATAAAATCCCAAAGGCTCATGTCCCTGTGGCAGAGCCTACCAGGGATTCTGATCCTAATACTACATGGTCCAAAAAGTTCTTCAACTTAATCTCCGCCAAGGCTACGAAACCAGTCCTGTACTTCAGTTGGCTTGCAAAGAGGATAAAGTCTTCTTAGCAGTCCACCCAAATCAGTGCCCAGCCATTATTTCTTCTTTCTATGTTGGTTTTGAAGGGAAGTCTGCAGGTCAGCATCTATGTGTCTGCTGATTTATGAAAGGCATAGAAACTAGGACCCGTCCCTAAACGTCTTTCTACCTGTTGGGATTCAGAGATCGCTCTGTGGGCCCTTACAAAACCAACAGACAGAACTGTGAGGGTGTTGTTTTTAAAGATATTTTTGGTGTTTGCTCTCACTATAGAGAAGCAAGTCAGTGCCCTTCCTCTGCAACATGTCAGTATGCAGTTTACACCAGGGATTCTGAAGGTGACCTTGCAGCCTTATTCTACTTTTATCCCAAAAATGACCAATTAATGCTGACACATGGATCATGGAGCCCTTCAGCTGCAGCCCTACTGCTTTTCAGAACAGAATATTCTATTTTTCTAGTTTGTGCTTTGTATGTGTATCTGAGCCTAAATATTTCCTGTGGAGTTTTAGTAGCGTTATGGAGCTACTTTTATGTGTGGCTCCCTGTTTTGTTTATCTTGTGCATCCACATGAGGATGCACATTCATGATCGTGGTATACAGTCCTACCAATGGTGTCACACTATTCCACTGATCAATGGGTGTCAAGATATATAGCAGTGAAGAAGATGACTGCAAGCTAGTAAACATGGATTTTAAACTATGAGAAAGGAAATGCACTAAACTCTGTAAGATCTCAAGGATATACACAATGCATTATGGTAAGTAAGACTGAGTCGAATCAAATTTTATTTGTATAGCCCAAAGTCACAAAGTACATTTGCCTTGGAGGGCTTTACAATCTGTACAGGGAGTGACACCCTCTGTCCTTAGACCCTCGGTTCGAGTGAGGAAAAACTTGCCCACAAAAAACCTTTAACAGGGAAAAAAGGGGGAAGAAACCTCAGGAAGAGCCACAGAGGAGGGATCCCTCTCCCAGGATGGACAGACGTGCAATAGATGTCATGTGTACAGAACAAATCAACACAAACATTGTAAAATTACAGTAGCAGATATGGTAGCAATAATGACCGTGGTAATATGTGTAGTGGACGTCATGCAGGTCCACAGCAGCAGCCATGATCCACGAGAACCTGCTGGACGACAGAGCACAGAAGCCCTAACTATAAGCTCTATCAAAAAGGAAAGTCTTAAGTCTACTCTCTTAAGTGTTGACCGTGTCTGCCTCCCGAACCCAGAATGGTAGTTTGTTCCACAGAAGATGAGCCTGATAGCTGAAAGCTCTGGCTTCTAATCTACTTTTGGAGACTATAGGAACGACAATATAAATATGAATTTGAATATAAACATAACTTTTGTTTGCTGGCAAGAGAACTCCACAAGCCCCCTTTAACTAAGGATTTTATCAGAGGATACCAAATATTTGTGCCCTGGCCTAAGCCGAGATAAGCCCATTTCCAAACAAATCTGTCTCAGTAGATACTGTCGCACATTTATTACAACTCCTCACTCCATCTTGAGCTTTCACCCTCCAATTGGCTTATGTATACCCTCCACAAGGGATCCGGTGAGCTCCCTTGGCCCCATTTTAAGAGACTCTCCATCAGGCCATCTGTGCTGCAGCTAGCGGGTTAACCTCAAATTTTACCCATGAAGGAAAAACCAGTGAGGTGTAACCTTTACCTCTGTCCCTAAGGCAATGAGGGTTAGGATGAATCTAGGTGAAGTACATGCTCAGCAACTGGTCTAATGTTCATCATTGCCACATGATAACACAAACGCCTTCATCAAGCAGTTATCAGTAGTTTACTTTTTGAGGCATCAGTGCTTGATGTACTATTGCCATATATAAGCCCACAGATGATATGGACCAAATATGAAGACATAGCTGATTGATATTACTGAAACCATCATCTACAGTACAGTATTTTTACATGCAATTTTTACTGAAAGGACAGCTATTTACATATTGAAATTTCTTCCTCACCACCATAATACAGTTATGTAAGTATGTTCGTGGTGCGAACATTGCATCTTTTGAATGAATGTTATGAGATGACTAAGGACAGTCAAATAGAGCATCTAGGTTTTATAACAGAAGTAGTAGTAATACGTAGAGAGAAAGGTATGGACATTAAGTAAGATAGAAGAGTAAGTAATGTACACACACTCTTAAATGTTTTTTTTCATTTTCTTTTGTAACACATCTTTAGATTATTGTAAATAAAACCTACAAAATATAAAGTCTACCAAAAACATTGTGCCTGAATTATCGGATCGCACTGAGCTGGATAATCGACAGACCTTGCTGCCAACAGTTTTCATTGAACCTGTTCTTTGGTTAAAAAAGGAAACTGTAGTTTCAATGAAAACTGTAGACTGTGAGGTCTGTGTCTTATACTGAGTAACCAGGACTTTTTCTGTAAAGATTCATTGTTGTTCATCTTTCATGGATTTGAGCTCCATGAATGCGATTACATTTGCCATTGTATTGGGGTAGCACCATAAATCTCAGAGATGATCATCTAAATCTAGTACCGGTGGGAGTAAATCAGCTTGTTTTTTTGTTTTCTTTTTTGGTAAGTTGAGTAAACTGATCCCTTTTTAAATGGGTCTGTGATTTCCTCTGGACAGGTGTACTTGCTTTGTAAGGGAGAGTGGCCAAAAAAAGCCAATATCAAGAAAGGAGCTCCAGTCTGTTGGCCTCTGCAGTCCCTCCAGTGAACCTCACTTTATCAGTTCATGTGGTGCATGGGTGTATGTACATGCGTTTTTCTTATTTTTGATAGTACCCCTCCACTCTCACACTCACGTACGCTCACTCACCATTAGTGTGTCACCTGTTCCATCAATGACTCATGTGTCCCCCGTGGTCGGAGCTGTATTTAGTCTATAAGTGGATGTTTCAGAGTGATTTGTTCAACTCTTAAAAACAGACATTGTTCCCTGGACTTCAATGCCCCCTCCCTCTTATACCATCTCTCCATCTCATTCTCTCTCTCTTACTCATGCTCTTGATCTCCTGATCTGTTGCTCTCTCTCCCTGCCTCTTGCTCTTTTTAAAACAGACTGTGCTCCCTGGTATTAGATGTGTCGTTATTGTTGTTCTATGAATAAGATATATGTAGCCTTGGGCACTTAGAATGGCACTCCACCTTGCTGCACTGTAAATACTGTGTACTAGTGTAGGCTGTATATATGCATGTAAAACACACACTCACAAAATAGGCCAACTGAAATATTGTAATATTAAGCAGTTTGCAGACATCCACTGTGAAACTCAGGAGGCAATTTGGCATTTTTCTGTTCTCGCAGCAGGAAACTTAAATATAATTTGTCTTAAATGCAGACGCGCATGTGCAGTGAAAGGTAATCACTCCTGTTTGTGTTTTATAGATCATCCCTGTTTTTTGTCTGTCATACACTCTTTTCCTGCATTTAATGTAAAATAGAGACAAGATTTTCCATTTTCTTACTTTAGTGTGATATATCACGAGGAAGGTTTAACCAATTAAAAAATGATTATGCTATGTCTTGGCTTACTCTGAAAGCAATGTGCTTTAATAGCAAAGAAAAATAAGTGTCCTTTGTTTTTGCAGTTCAGCAGTCAATTAAAAACTTTGCCCATCGGCTCAGTCCAGACTTCCAAAAAGTAAAACATGAAGTGCACAGCCAAATCATTTTAATTTTCTTTAGCTTGACCTAATTTTTTAGGAGTTATGTTTGAAAGAGTTTTTGCTTTCTGACAGCGTGTAGCTGTTGGCTGCGTTTTGAGGACTTTACTCTTCTTTTTGTGTTGGGTTTACAGCTCTAATCTACATATCTGTCTCACACTATCTGGCTCTCCCTTCCATTTTCTCTCTCTGTGTATCACAGCACACATATACAGATGCATCCTGAAATAAACCCTTTTATATACAGACGTAGACTATGAAAAGATTTACGCAACATGGACAATTTTATTTGGTTGTGACGTGTGTGCAGTCCAGTTGAAAATGTTTTTGATATAAATACACACTATTTCCTGTTCCTTGTTTTGGAACGCTCAAGCCTTCTCTTCCTTTTAAATTATACAGAGCGTTATTTATAAGTGTGGGGCTTTTTTCCCCCCCTCCATCCATGCTACTACTCCCCTACGCCAAAGGCAACGATAGCTCAACCCTCTTTCTTTTCACCGTGTTCTTTTCTATGACAGTTTCCCATCTTCACATCCCCTTTCTCCTTGTCTGCCTCTTGCTCTCCCCCACGCCTGTAGTTTATTTGGCAACCGTCGCTTCGGGGCACTTGGAATCTAATTTAGCCAGTAATCAAGAGCTCAGAAGGTGTGTGTGTGTGTTTGTTCCTGTTTGTGTGTGTCTCCCTATATTGGCATTAGGCTAAGATAGACTCTCCTCATTTATCCAGACCCCATAGTCAGAAAACAAAGTAAGAAAAGAAGGAAATGGTGCTTTCTGGAAGCAACGTCGCCATTTGTGCTTTAGTATTAGCTTCTTATTCTGCCAACAGTCAGTTATATTGATCGCTCGTTGTATGTAATATAATTTAGTTTGAGCCTGCTTAAAGTTAAACTGCTTCTGCTATATTGTTTAATGTTGGCATCAAGATGAAATGAAACATTTACTAAAACTCTTCTGTTGCAAGTGTTTGAGTGACTTTATCAAACATTCAGTAAAACTTTTTCCATGCCTACATATTTATTGTTGCAGTACATATAGAATTTGTTGAACACATTGTGCATTTCTAGAGTTAAGATGCAGCACATTTATAAATTCAAATAATATGAAATAAGAGTTTTCCTACTCACTGTATTAGTCCTTTTCTGAAAGTTTTGTTCACGTTCACAAAAGTATCAGTTGCACTTCCTTCCCTGCATGCAGTTTATAAGTGCGGAGTATTCTGCTAAGGTGCTGCTCTGTGCTAAGGCCAAAGAGTAGCACACTGGGAAATAAAGCAGGTGGGCAGTCTGATGTTCATAACTTTACTGTATGCTCCTGCAGCCTCTGTAGAGAAGATTTTGGCACGTTAGGTAAAGCAGAGCATTCAGAGGTTACACAAAATAAATATCTTTCCAAACAGAAAACTGGAAATACAGTTTCTTATTTCAATTCCACATGCCTTGTCTCCTACACTAGCATTTAATAGCAGACCTCTTTCACCTATGCAAGGCTGGCAACAACATTTATTATTCTGAATTATGTGAACACATTTTTTTGTTTCTAAATGTAGCATTTAAAACAGTTCAGCATATTTTAAGTGCTTGCGTGATTCAATTTTGTGTTTTTACATGGTTGAATGCAATTATTGCAAATTGGTTTAGAAAATACTATAATAATATAATAATATTTCTGAAAAATATGACAAAATGCTGTAAAGTTGCATTCTAATTTAGCAGAAGTCATAACTGGACCAGGATTATATAATCAAAAAAGGAGTTTTTCAGTTGCTTTCACCAGCACAGTCTAGCTACCAATAAAGTAAATTATTCCAACACAGTTATTGTTGCAGTAAAATAACCTAAAGTACAACTTGCACCATTTAAAATAAATAAATAAAAAATAGAGACATGGCTATTTATTACATCCAAACTCAGCAACAGCTGAGTATACCATATATAAAAAAAATGCTCTTGAAATGATAAAAGCCAACAAAGTGTGTTGAAAATATATTTTCTTAAGAGCATGGGTTGATTTCTTGGAAAGCACTTTTGGGGCACCACTTCACCTCTCATCTCCTCCTGATTTATTCCTCTGAATCATAGTCAGCACACTCTTCCTGATGGGTTCCATTAAACTCCTCCTGTCCTTTTTTAATGAAAGTCTGTTCAAGATTTTCTGCCATGCAATGTTTTTACCATGCACATTTCACAGAACAATGGTTTCTGTGTTTTCTGCAGATGTATGTGCTGTTTTTATGTGCTCGAGCTTTGTCTGGTACACGTATTTTAAAGGCCTGTGAGCTGTTTGTGTGAGAACTTTAAGTTCATGGGGAAGAACAGATAGAGACACTGTGTGCTGGATACCATTACATTTTACCCCTGTGCTCATTTTCATCCAAACCAAGATGGGACAAAGCTGAATTGACGGCATAGTCTGAAGACTTGGGCAGTCATTTACAGCTGATACATAATTGATTAATGGTCTAATCTGCAACTGTCTTGATAATTGGTTAATTATTTAAATCATATTCCCAAACAAAAGACTCAGCCATTCTCTTGTTCCAGAGAATTCAACAGGATGACATAAACATGCATCATGGCTACACTAGGCCTGTTTAAAAGTTGGCCTTTTTTAGGAAATCGCCTTATTTGTTTTCTTTTTGTCTCTTAAATCTGTCTCCTAAATATGAAGCAAGACACAGCATCAGCTGGTTAACTTGACTTTGACTGTAAAGAGGGGGAAAAAGCCAGCATGACATAAAATAAACACAACCTAGCAACACCCAGGGAGATCAGAAATTAACATGTTATATCTCATTTCTTTTAATCCGTGAGTCTCGTCGTCACAGTGACATTGCCAGGCAACCAGCTGAGACTTCAGAGTAATTTTAGAGTGACTTTGGAGTCTTTGCCTTAAAGAAATATTGCCATTATGGCACTCAACTTGAGAAATGTGTTAGGTAAGAGCATGCTGGTTCAGCAGGATTGCATGCATGTATACGTTGTTTTCATATTAATATGACATACAACAGAATATTTTATTCCACCAAGTTAAAGAACTTTAAAGAAATTAATGGAAGTTCTTTTATGCTCCTTTTCTGCCTCAGGGAGACTATGATCCAGTGAAAACCCAAGTTCTCCACTTTAAAATGAACCCTACCACTGTTGCCAAGCAACAGCGGCAGCAGGAAGTTGAGGCTCTTCGGGAGGAAGTGACACGTCTCAGGGAACTCATGCGCTCATTGCAGGATGGAAGTACTCTGGTCCAATCACAAGACGACTCCAGTATGCACGCCCCCAGCCTCGGCCTCAGTTTGCCACCATCGAAGGAGGTGCTGGGTAAGATCCACACCACACTCACATTTACAGACTCACTCGTAGTGAACTGGTTCATTAACTCGAACTAGGCTTCTAATGAATGAATCAGGGTTGTCAGTGGCACTGGAATTTTCATCTTACATCAGATTTCCATTATCATAAGACCATGTCCTCCATAATCTTTATGGAGCTGAACATATTGTAGGTGCCACAGCTTAGATAAGGGCCAGAGCAAACATTATTGGAGGAATAAATCTTCACCAACACAGAGTATGTCAATGTTGGGACACAGCAGGTACTTGGGCTCAACTTCAGCTGTAATCAGTCAGTTGTTATAGAATAGTTTAAACCTTGAAATGTTCTCCATGCACCATAGGAACCATTCTGTTCAGTATGAAAGTGAGTTATATAAGAGTTCATTGTGTTTGGACTTTTATTTATACTGTTAGTTACCAAGGTTAAGAAGAGTGTCACAGGTAACTTTACAACATAAGGTTATTTCTTATTCATTTATAGAGTTTACAACATAGGCTTGAGCAACAAAAGATCTAGTCCCTTTATGCTACTCAGAATACAAAGAAACATAAAAATAGATGGATTGATTAAGAAAAATAAATCTTTATTTATGATGAATGGTTTTATATTGAGCTTTTCTTATCTTTTAACCACGGGAAGCTCTTTACTACACATGTCAACGTTCACCCATTCACTCACACATTCACCTCACTGATATCAATGATGAGCATGAGCCCCGCCGTCCACTCAGGATGCTTTCTGTTGCTTGTCTGTAAAAAATAACAAGACCTTGGCACTGGAATTTTGTCGCCTTATGTTTGCTTAAAATGTAAAATTCTCTCTGACCTTTCTTTACCAGGGTGGAGATGTATGTCGTCTAGGACATCTACATTTTATTTCTCTTTAATGAAGCAATTTGATACTTTACTACTCTCCAAATAGTACATTTGTTGATGTCCTGTTCTCTCTTCGACTAATGAAGAACGATTAAATGAGAGAAACCGTTAACCTGCACCCTCTACTGGCTGAATCTTAAACCAAAGTGAGAAGAAAATTGCTTCATTGCTATTTATATTTGAGGCCACTAATGTATGACAGACAGTTAGACGGGGAAGTTTAGTTATGACAGGGTTAAATATTTAATTGGGGTTCAGGGCAGTTCAGCCTCGGAAGTCTGTTAGTTAATTTGTCTCTATTCTATTATATTCACTTTTCTTCTGTCTCTCGCTCACCAGCACTCAGCACTTACAAAGACAAACTGATTAATTATCATGCCTTTGAGGTTGGCGTAGGTTTATATAAAGTATTACGTCATATACTCTATATGCCTAAACATTATTTGCAGTGAGGAGCTCACTGACACTGAGTAATGGTTGGATCTCACGATGAACTAAATTAAATAATAAATTACAGATTTCAAATAGAGCTTTGAAAGTTATTTGTGACAAAAAGAAGTGCTTAATCTATGAATGAACAGTATGGCAAAAGTCCCACTTTTCCACATGACATTGGACGGTTCTTGTTTTTTTCTTCTTCGTCTTCTACTTCCACGTCCATAGCAACGCAGCTCTCAGTCACCACCTTTTCTACCAACAGAAACTAAGTCCTAATTGAGCTGAAAGAGTTTTAATGGCAAACAGATATGTGAAATAAACAGCTCTGTGTGTATATTGCAGTTCTACCTGTGAACTTAAAGCTAAGTAAGCTCCACGGTTAAGTTGTTAGAGATTTTAAACAATGTGTCTCATTTTTCCACGAGATTAGAACCATTTCTATTAGACTCACCAAGCACTTTTTAAAAAGGAAATTAAACCAGTGAATTGAGCTGTTGTTGGTGTCATTAAGGAAGTATTATTACTGGATTTACGCATGATCGGATTTTGTGAATGAGGGATTATTTTTGCCTCTTCTTGGAAGCGTCCTGAGGGTTAGTTTGCAGTGGAACGTGAAAATATTATTGAACACACTGAGTTTGAACACACAATTGACCCGTCTTCTTGCTGCAGGGGCTCCAGGTAGATCTTATTTTTGTAACAAATGTTGTCATGCTGTGTGATGTAGTTGGGAATTTGACCACACCACTTAACAGATAAATCCTGCCAGCATATAAACTGTGATTACAACCCATCATTTTCATGAGTTATTTTAAAAGTTATTTTTTATTAAAAAGTTAAATTAAATTACACTTGTTGGTAGGGATGTAACGATGCATCGTGACACGATTAAAAATCAATACAAATGCGTGACGACTCGCATCGGTGGACAGAAAAAATTAATCACGATTCTTGCCGAATGGGAACCCGCACAGCGCGTGCTCTCACTGGTCAAACAGGCTTCCCGGCGCGTTGCGTGAGCGTGGCGTATTTGGTCCATCCTGCACACGACTTCAAACCCCACCGGGAGTGTTTCAGGAGCAAGCACTAGCCCGCCAGACTTTGTTTACTTGGTCAGATTTGGACATTTTCCTGGTGTTTCCCTTCTAAACATGCTTCTACATGTGTAAATATGTTACGTAGTTAGTTAGTTTCGCTTTTGTCTGTTTTTACGACCGGCAGTTTGCACGGGGTATTTTATTTTGAAAATCCACTGGATTCTCTTTGCTTTTTCTGTGTCTGGCTTTGGCCCGCTCGAGGTGCTCTGTGGAAATTGACGCGTGCTGCTCGCAAGTAAATGTTTTTATTTACTGCCAGCCACATTGGCTGGTGATCAAAAAAGTTAATTTAGAGCCCTGGTTACGCCCCCTCGTGAGCGAAAACTGCAAATCACACCAGTTAACAGCAGTTTACTGTGAGATTGTTTCTAAAGAAAGCAGATATTTGCCATGTGTTTTGTTGTTTAAGATGTAAGTTGCACTTTTTATAAGAGAACACAAACTGTTTGAGAGTTTCTGTAAAGAAAGTTTTTTTTTGTTTTTTTTCTGTAAAGAGAGATTTTTTTCCTACAAATAAAAAGTATAATAAATATAATAATAATAATTTTGATTTTAAAAAATCGTAAAAAAAAAAATCGTATCGTGAACAAAAAATCGTGACTCGAATCGAGTTGTGAGTTGAGTGTATCATTACATCCCTACTTGTTGGGTTTCCTGGGTCGATAGATCACATTTTGTACACATCTGCAGTTCTTTATTGGAAAATCATTTGTGTCATTACCCATTTTTGACCAATACTCCATGTTACATTCAACAGATACACACTTTGGACATGCAGGTTAGAAAATGAGCAGGAACAAATATATAAATAAGGTTACCCAGCAGTGGAATTTTCTTGACAGCCTTTAAGAGACAGTTCGCCTAGACCCGTAGAGACCAATTAAGGGCAAAAGTCAGAAGTCACTAACTTTCTCAAAACTTGATGGTTGGTGTAAAAATCTTATTACCTCGAATACTTTAATCTAGCAAGCCAACGCACAGATTTGCACTGTTGTGCTTTTCACAAATGTATTTATATTTTTGCAATTACGCAGGCAATAACATGCACATGTCCCCGCATACGTGTCCATTTGTCTGTATGTTACAGTAAATTTAAGCAGCATCTGTCACTTGAGAATTATCAGCCATTTTCAGGGCAGTTTGATGGCTGTCATATAGTGACAGTTTTGTCACAATGCTGAAGTCTTGAATCAGTATTTATCAGCACTGACTGACACTCAAGAGGAGCCCAGTCACCCAGGAGACAGACAGGCACACAGACAGACACACTCACAGACTATTAAGTTTATACTTTCTAGCTATTTAGCTGTATAATAATGATGGTTGAAAATGTAATAGGCTAAGATGTATGAAGAGGAGAAGGATGGGTAGAAATAATTACCGGTCATAGCAGAGTTAGAAACCTAGGCTATAAAAAAAATGCACCACTGTCACTATTAACTAATCTTACACAAGAACCTGCACAAGACAATTGAGAATTTGTGAGTGGTCGGTGTTGCCTGTAAGAAGGTGAACAACAATTCTCTTGTCTGTCACTTTTGCCTGTTTTTAAAACTTTATTTATGGTTTAACTTTGTTAGAAATGAGGAGCTTTATGTGTGTAAATATCAGGAACAAGATTGAAGACAATTGTCTGTGATTTTGTGAAGTTCAGTGTTGCACCATGATCGCCACTGCTATTTAAACAGAGCAATCTGTCTACTTTTCATCCTGTGTGGACCTTTTGAAAAGGCTACAGCGTCGCACGTCTGTGTACAGATGGAAGTTTCCAAGTTCCATTTTTCAATCTGAAAACATAGAAAAAGCTATCAAAGTTAGGTCTAGCTGTCTGTGGTCAGAGCTTTCAATAGTACAAACAAACATGTTTTCAGTGTGAACTGGAACATCATGGAAGTATTCACCTCGAACTATGTAACTTAGGAAGTTGTGTAAGCATCTAAAATGAACTGGGAAATTTTATTTGGGTATTTATAAGTTTTAATCCAGATACAAAACAGTTAATGTTTTTTAAACTTGCCTGATGAATTTGGCGTGGTTATACAATGCAAACCAATCATAAAAAAAATTCACATAAGTGTTCCCATAAATCAAATCCTCTCTGCTCTCTCAATCTGCCTCAAAGTCTGCCGGAGCTAACTGGAGCCGAAATAACTCCACTCATGGACGACAACCGCCCCACCACCCATTAGTTTTCTGTGAAGCTCAACTCTGATATCATATATACGTTTTTACCATTTCAAGCCACATTTCCGAAGGCTTTAATTGTAAATGATTCCCTCCATAATGATTAATTTTTGCTCATACAAACTAATTTATGTGGCTTTTCAAATCAAGCTTTCAAATGAACTAATTCCCGCAAATTGATTTTCAACTAATTAAAGTCAAACCCATCCGGTGTCCCCTCTCCATGGATCTCTCTTTGCTGCCAGCTATGAGACACAGCTGACTAGTTGCCACTATACTCCGAGCATTATAGTGTTTTGTGGACCCTAAGTGAGCAGATGGAGTGCCTCGGGTAATGTGTATATGATATGGAGTCGTCTATCTATGCTGCTTTAGCTAAATTTGTTGAGCCTGTATTTGTGCAGCACATGTAGCTCAGACTTTGACTGGAATGCCTGAGTTGCTTGTATATATAAAGGAATCATGTTATAAAAATATATTTGCTTACTTTTCAGACCAGTATCAGAATATGTGACTGAAGTATTCTCCCCAACTTTTCTGTGTGTTGCAGATTTACGTAAGCAGATGGAGAGCTCAGAGCTCAGGAACCAGAGGCTGAAGGAGGTGTTTCAGAGGAAAATTCAGGAGTTTCGCACAGTCTGCTACGTCCTGACCGGCTATCAGATAGATATCACCACCGAGAACCAATACAGGCTCACCTCAGTCTATGCAGAGCACATGGACGACTCCTTGCTCTTCAAAAAGGTATTCATAGGTCATGTGTAGGGCGGGGCGAACTCTTAAAGTTTGATATAATACGACATTAGAACTTTAGTGCTTTTGTTTACACACAAGAAATAGGTGAATGTTGTTCATGAGATCAGAAATCTTACAGATTTTAAACAATGTTTAGGACCAGAAAAGCCACTTACCATAAACAAACCCCCCCCCAAATATCCACCCTCATACATATCAATATTATCATAAGTACAATATTTAGCTTCGCATCCATCTATACCTACACTCTTGCTTGCTGAGCTCAGATGTGGTTGCAGGTAGCTAGGACCCACCGGCAGTTTGTATTTCTCAAAGCATATGCGCCGTGATCATTAACATAGAAGTGTGAAGTTAAAAGGGAGACACTGTCAACATCAAAATTCCTTCAGGCATCTGTGTGACTGCGGATATCGGTCTCTTTGATATCTTTAACGAATGCTTCGCGAAGAGCAAGTTTGACCTTGCAAAGGTTTCCACATATCCACGTTTATGCACCATTACGCCACGTTATAGCTTTGTGCCAGAGTCGCCTGTGCAGGGAGAGGAACACTTTGCCGACAGAGACTCTGCTCTGCTGTGTGTAGTGTGTAGTGTGTGTGTGTGTAAGGGAGAGGGAGTGATGACTGGGCAATGTCACAGGACTGGGCTGCATTAATCGATCTCCACTCCCCATACACTCATTGAGTGGGCTAAATAAAAACTGTATGTGTGTAACTGTTGAGCAAATCCTTTCCTTAAGTGGCTTTACAGTGAAAACATCCTGTTGTGCTCCCATTGCACTTACCTCTTTGTCTTTGTCCTTCTCCCCTTTCTCCTCTCTCCATCCTGCAACATGTTTTCTCTCTTTATCTCTCCCTTGGTGTTTATCTCCCACCCTCTCGTTGTTACTCTCTGATCTGAATGTGTAGCAGTAGCTAATCATCATGTTGGTTCTGTGTTGTGTTATGATACGGGGGCCTCCTAGCTAGAACAGAAACCATGGAGAATTCATACCGGCAAGATAGAAGGCAGATTTGTTACCTTGGCAGCGTAATTATTGTGGTCATGTGCGAGACGATTGTGCCTGGGCATTACTGCCTTGCTCAAGGATTCACATGAATGCTGGACGAGTAGAGAACGACATTAGAATAAGACATTAGGGGGGGTGTTTGAACATGCGTGTGCGCGTATGTTTTTTCTTTTCTTTTTTTTTGTGCTGGTGTGTCAAATCTGCTCCATCGAACCCACCTGCGACCCTGCCAGAAGAGATAATTCACTGTCAATATTTATTAACCTCAGACTACATCCATAGAACACACACACACACACACACACACACAGTCATAATGCCCCCGTAGTGCGCACTGTCACACTCAAATGCACACATGCTCACTCCAATCTCAACACTCTGTCACACCACACTTCACCACACAGCACCCGCTCCACCACCACCACCACCACCCTTCTCTGTTGGGTGCACAAGCATACAGATGTACAGAGACAAACACACACATACACACACAAAACAGATGCTAACACCTCCTGTATTAGTATTCAGGGTGTTCTCTACTGTCTGAGTGTGTATGACACACACGCCTGGTGGCCTATGGGAGCAGAGAGGCCTGTACTACTAATGGAATACGACAATCGCACCACACACACACACACACCCGCACTTAAAGACACACGCATGCAAATACACATACAATGTGTGTGACATGCGTAACTTGCTCTTAGTGTGTGTGTGTGCGTGTGCATGTGCGTGTGTGTGTGAGTGTAATCTGGGTCGTGAGAATATAAAGTGGACTAATTGTAGGATGAAGCAGGAGTAAATGGAGAGAAAATGGAGGATTTAGGACAGGAAGCACAGAAGTCTTTACAAATAGGATTCTAATGTTATTCACCTCAGCAACAGGGTTGCCAGATAATCCTGCTAATATCCCCCTCTACCATAGGCACCCAAATCCCCCCCCCCTCCAGTGGTATAAGCTGTTTAACCTGCCTGTTTAAACTGTCATGTTCCCTCTTTCTCTCTTTTCTCTCAGATTCATTATGTCACTCTGTCATTCAAAAAATCCTTCACCCTTTATTCATGTTTGTTCATGTCCTAACATTGCTGTAATTTGGTCATTTAAACGTTTCAATTCAAATTGTCAAATAAGATGCTTCTCTGACTCATTCAATCCTGTGTGGGTCTCAACAGGGACGATAGAGAGACACAATAAAGGTGGTAATTATGTTTGGTTTATTCAGTCTTTGTCAGTAACTACTTTTTCCACGTTTCGTCTGTGAGGCGTGTCGGCACAATCAAACGTTAATTGAGGGTTTATTGGGAGAAAAAGGATACTGCAGTGATCATAACTTATGTGAACTTGTGCTTAAGACAAAGAGAAAAAAAAGAGTCATCGATCATTGTTCAATTGTTTTGAAGTGTTTATTTCGAATATGTAAACCAAAATAAAAAAGAAAAGTAAGGCAAAACATTTAACGTAAGACATATTCGAAAAGGAGTGAGAAGAAGAATAACTTATATATGTAACTAACCCCTTCTCTTTAAATAATAAATGACAATACCGAGCTTTCTTGCATCTTGTTTAGATATACTTGATACTTAGATAGATAGATAAATAAAATATATTCCTGACTTTGTATTACAAAAAAACAAAACTAAATCTACAACATACACACATGCATGAAGAGAAACAATAAAAAAACCCTAAGAACAAAACAAAACAAAGACAATAACCTCACAACACTTAGTGTTACCCAACACCTCACTCATCCCTGTACCGCCTTAAAAATAGTGTCTTTGTACCTAATTTTAAACTGTTTCAATCTATACAGTATGAGGAAATGACAAACCAACAACAAAAGCAGAGAACTGCTGCTCACAGTTTTATCAAGCTGAAGATCATTAAAGTCTTGTTTTGTCCAAACACCCAAAATATTCAGTTTCAGTTTCTATCAAAGTAGTCACCAAATAATCTTCTGCTGATCTAATTGATTGATTAAATAATCATTTTAGCCCACGTTCAGGCCTTATTACCCCCTCGTCCTGTACCGGTGATTGTCAACTGGTGGGCCATGGGCCACATTTGGCTCACAGAATGGCCACTGATGAAAGCATTGAAATATTTATGTATTCACTGAATTACAAACTGGGTTGCAGGTAGCTAGGACATTTCCATCTTCTGCAGTTTCACAATAAAAGCATTTAAACAGTCACAGGAAATATAGTGTCAGTAAGATGTGTCTATAAAACAGTACAATGGTCATTTTTTGACAGTGGGTCAGTTTGAAATATTGCAAAGAGTAATGGAACAAGAAGGAGCAGCCACAATAAGTTGTTAGATGAAGAGCTGCAGGCGACAGGCTGCACAACTCCAACTTCTCAGGGAGGTAACCAACTCCTTTTGCTGTTTGCAGGCCAATTATTGCCTGACTTCCACATTAAAATGACAATAGTTTTGTTTTGCTGCCTCCAGAATTCTGAGACCTGTAGTGTTAAACTCTATCTGTTGTTACTGCCAGTAACTAAACGTTGCTAAATCAACCAGGACTGACATCTTAAGGATTGCCAGGAGCGTCATGGAACAGCAGAGACAAACACAACATGTACCGTATCAATATTATTGATCCAAACTTCAAATACCCATGTAAATAATTACCTGTTATTAGTGCTCACATAGTTGGCACATGTTTAATGTGAGATAGTGAACATATAGACTGTTGGTCCTCTCTAAAGTTACTTTTATAAGCATTTTTTTTCATCATCGCATGAACTTTATTTTCTTGTTTTCTGGTAAGATGCTCACCTCCACAGCATTTACCATAGACTTCAAAGTCAAAAGGAATCTCATTATATTGGCACATCCATGCTGTTGTTTTTGATCAGAGTTACAGAATGAAGTCAGAAGTTATAATTTCTGTTCAGGCGGTGTGGTGGAAGATCAAAAGTCATGGCTGTCAAAGTTGACTGTAACTGTGTGCTTCTTTTATAGTGTTGCAAACAAGAACCGCTACGGTGCGATAGCGACTTAGTCATAGCTAGTCTATATGAGGAAATACTGTTTGTCAGGTATTAATGGATTAATGCAGTATTATGTTAAAATGGCTGTGATGCCAGAATTATTTCGATGGAGAAAGTGTGCACAAAATGTTTGCGTATTAGCCTAACAGGCTGAGCATGTGTGCAATTTATATTTTTAGCTCACCCCTAGGTGAGAGGGCTGATTAGCATCAGTGATTAGGTATTTATGAGGCCCTGCTAATCAGCGAGATAAACACCTTACTTGTGCGAGCGAGTGAGTTATTTGAACATTTTTCCTCCAGAAGTTTCAACGAGGGGGAGGCACGGTTTACATTTTCCAACATTAACATTTGCCCGTTTTAGAGTTTCAGATCAACACAAAGTCCAAAAAGATAAAGACTTCATTCAAAGTTTTCTTCTTTATGCACACAAAGGTGAGAGATAGGTGTCATGCAGTGAACAGAAGACCGTAAACTATAAGGTAGTAGAAAGATAATGCTTTTTCACCGTATGATCGTGCTTTTTCAGATAAAGACTTGAAATTGATCTGTGATGTTTGTGTTGTTCCAATTTGTACCTGACAAGACGTTTATTAACTTGAATTGCGTCAAAATAGTTAAAATCAAGAGGCACATTGCAGACAAACAAGTATTACAAGTTGTGCGTCTCTAAGTAATCTCCCAAAGCAGATCGACTGCTGAGCTCACATACCTCTGCTATTGATTAGCTCATTAACAAATAAACAAACACGCACGCACAGAGCTGTGCTCTCCACAACACTGACTAAAAACTTCTAGATGTTCTCTATTGACCTGTCTTTTTCTGTTTTGTTGTTTTTTCTCTTCTTCCTTTCCTTGCTTCCCCTGCTCTCTCGCACTTTTCCATCACTTCCTTGACACATTCTCCCCTGCCTTCCCTTCCTAATGAAAGGAGAAGATAGAATCTCAGGGCCAGCTCATTAAAGCATACTCCCAATTAAGTGTCAGCAGCAAGAGATGGAGGGAAAGGAAAGAAAAGAATGTATCTAGGCATGGAGGAGGCAGGTGATGTGTAGATGGAGCAGAACATTTAAAAAATGGCAATGGTTTCAAGAAGCAGTGAAATAGGGCATGTGAAAAATCAAAAGGATTTGTATCTGTGACTGTGTGAGAGTGTGAGAAGGAAGAGGACAGTTAATAAAGTACAGTTTATGAACACTGTCGAGTCTTAATGACCTGTCTCTGTTTTATCAGCCACTTGGGGATGATTAACGCCATGCAAATGTGTGTTTGCCTGTGTGTATGTGTGTAAGACAGATTGTAAGCCATCGCTGGTTGAATGGTTTAGTCATTTGTCTGTTATAGCTTCATTTTAAAATAACTTTGAAGCGTGGCTCGAGTGTCGGGGAAGGTGCCGGCTACAGTTCCCCTAAGACTCGAGCCATGGGAGCGGTCAGGAGCTGGTGCAGTGGGACCCAGCTGGGCCAGTGGCCAGAGAACATTTCTGGTGTCACTCTTTCTCACCCCGTGATAAGACTGCTATCTTTGCCTCGCTCTTATTCTGAACAGATCAGATTTAATGCCACCAGAGTGTTGGAGTGTTATTTCAAGCAGACAGTGTGGCAGCTATTTAAAATGGAAAGGACCGATAAAGGTGTTGTGTTTTCTTTTTTAACCATTTTATATTGATTAGTGAGTAAAGCTGAATGAGTGATCTCATTTTAAAGGGAATAGCAGTTACAACACTTTCATTTCCCACAACAACACTATTGGCAGCAGCCAAGAGGCCATAAAAATACCAAGACAGCTGATTTTAATAAGGAGGACCATTGTATTTTATAATCAGTTATGCCACAATTTTCCTTTATCTCAAAGCAAGCACGTTTGTATATAAACTGTAGGAACAGGTACAGCAACAGGTAACATAGTGAGCGTTTAAGCATTGGCCAACAGTCATGAAAAGTATTGATTTATTTGTGTTATTGCTCTTTTTATGATATATTTTATTTTCATATTCATTACATCCCAGTGCTACATCCCAGCCTGGGGTGGCTTTTTGGAAAAACTTCAACATGAGTTGAAGCTCAATGTCATTTGTGTTTCTACCGATTGTCGGATGGAATGAGAGTGATGACTTGGAAATAATCATGGAGTGGTGCGATATGAACATAAAAGGGCAGGCCTGGAGATAAAAAAGTGCCTTTCTTGAGATATCACACAAGTTGTTTCCATTAATTTAAATTGTCATAAGAGCTAACTTGTGGCACACAAACAAATGCTTAACCACTCAGCAGGGCCAATTGACTCCCTGTAGTTGATGATCATTTTTGTGAAGCTAGGCCCAACGATTGACAGCAGACTGCCAAACTTACCCCGACTCATCCTAAAGTAAGCATCACATTTTTACATCTTAGGCTTCAACAGAAAAGGCAGTGCAGTGCACTTCTGGGCTTCATGCAGTCATGCACAGTAACCTTTAAACCTTTTTTATGTTTTTTTTTTTGCATAATGCATACAGAGCCAGAAATCAAATCAACCTTAACTTTAAAAAGAAACTTACGTATGATATCTTGTCCTGTGTGCAGACCAGTATAAAAAAAACAAACCCTTTATTAAGAGAAGTATTAAATGAATGAGGACACTTACACTACCACCCACTCAGTTTGAATTTTACATGCCCAGCTTATTACTGGCATTATTCACTCTTTATTAATTCATGAATACTGTCCAGCTGTACTCATGCTGGAAGGTGAGACTCAACTCTTGCTGTAGCAGTACTGTAGTATGTATACATATTATGTATGTATCCTTTACATGCATAATATGTATACCTATACCTCAGAGAAAACCGCTCAAACAAGATCATGATGCATACTAATGACCAACTTATTAATAAAAGGTATTTCTGAGACATTGTTTCTGTGTGTGTGTGTGTGTGTGTGTGTGTGTGTGTGTGTGTGTGTGTGTGTGTGGTGTGTGGTTGTGTGTGTGTGTGTGTGGGTGGTGTGTGTGTGTGTGTGTGTGTGTGTGTGTGTGTGTGTGTGTGTGTGTTTACCTTAAATCATCCCCTGGCCCTCTCTTGTATTAATACTTTAATAACATTAAGGTCCATTATGTCTTACATATTCCCATCATACAAAATGTCTGTGTGTGTGCATATGCATGAGCTCTGGTTCATGTGTATAACACGGCAATAAAATAAATATGAAACTAAAAAGAATAGATGAGTGGGTGTTTGGGAAAAGAAGGCTTGCTGGGACTGAATTTCGCTTTGCTCACTGACTGAAACAAAACACTCACTGATGTATCGCTGATAGCTATGAAGATAAACATGAGCAAAGCACTAATAAACAGTAAACACAAAGGCTAATGGGAATACAAAAGTGAATAAATTAACTGCATTTTCAGTGGATATGACTTTATGTACTTAAACCTTCAGAGAGAAATCTTCAGAGTTGAAATCCCCGAGAGAGAAGAGAATGTTGACTCTGATTTCTCCTGACACTTTCCTGTCCAGCTTCCCCCTCGGGGTGTGTTTGTGTATATATGTGTGCGTGTGTGTACACGCACATTTGCTTGCGCGCGCTTGTTGCCGTCACTAGCTCCTCTGGTTGATGTTCACAACATATGTCTTCTGTCTCCATGGTAACGTGATACACCAGAACCACACAAGTCCACCTGAGGTCATGAATATTCCTGAGCAGGCGATGGTCTCTGCAGCTCTGTGCAAACTCTCTGCGGTTTAAACCAGGCAGTTGCAACATTTCAATGCCAATTTTGATCAGTTTGACTCTCGCGTATCAAGATCATGTGGCAGCAAACGTGACTTAGTATTAATGAATGCACCCAAATCTGACAAATGTATCTTATGATTTATATTTAATTACTTTTTTTTTCAACGCACACAAAAATATTTTTCAGAAAAAAATCCACGTTTTAAAAAAGACGGTTCACAAAGGAATTTCTAATGCAGACACACACACTTCTTTTTTTAAATAAATATGATGAAAGTATAGTAATAAATTATACAAAGCCTCTTGCAGCTCCAGAGGGAGGTGCGTGAATTCTGCGTGAAAAATTGACATAAGTGATGTCTCACTTGAGGCTAAAGACAAAGTTTGAAAAAGGAAGAAAAAAAAAAAGCAGACAGTTGAGTGAGAAATAAGTGCACCTACCAGACCTCTGAAGCATGCTCCTCTATACTGGAGGCTACATTACCTGCATCCAGCACAACATACCCAAATCTCTGATCCAAGCGTTGCATTGTGAGTAATGTAGATGGCACAAGGAACATGAATTTGTATGTGTAAAATAAAAAAGACAATATCTCTGGTTCTGCTGTTCTGTTAAATCTTAATTATTTATTTATTTATTTATTTTTTTAACTATTGTCACCCAACAATGTTATAGGAGTGTGATGCTAAACTGGTGGAGTACTGTCCTAAGTGCTGTCTTCACTTTCTACTCATTAAGTAAAGATGAAACAGAGTGCACTTCAGTATGAGTAAAACTTGAACTTAAAATACTGGAGCAGTTTCACCACGATCAATTTGACATTTAAGCAAATGGAAACTAAATAGTGATAAAGTACCGGTAGAGCTGAGATATAAAAAGGTAATGAGGTTTATGTGTCAGATCCACCAAATCGCTGAATGTATGTGAGGCATTAGCTTAGCCATTCCAACAAGCTGAATCGAGTACAGTAAATATGTCAAGATAACAAGCGCAGTATTACTGCAAATTCACAGTTAATTTGGAAAAAACTTTTGCTGAGCTATCAACAACTAAATCTTGTTTACCAGCCCAGTTTGTTTTCTTTTGAGTCCTATCTAAAATCCATACTGCATATAATGTTTTGTATTAAATTCTGCCTGAAATTGACACTGCATATAAAATGCCTTCTTCCTCCACGCTCAAAATACATCACTGAAAGCCCAATGTACGGGTTTCCTCTTTAATTGTCCTGATTTTGTTTAATACTACAGATAGGTCAGCACGGGTCATTCTCTCCACTCTAACTAGCCGATTAATGACCTGGCAATCACACATAAAATATAAAAGGTGACAGCAAGGGCAGAGCAGTGTTGCATATTTTGAGTTTTTCACCAAAAATGATTCACAGCTGTTCAAAACCAGAACCAAAATATGATAAAGCTAAAAATTCAACAGTAAAGCAGTGATGACATCTCCTATGCAATTAGCACAATTAACAACTGTTGAGTTGTAAATGCAGTTATTTTGAGTTCTAGCTTTGAAATCAACTCAAACATTAGCAAAAATTAACAAAACAAGAAGTGTTCTACATCTAGACACACGTTAAAGCTACAGTATGTAAGACTGAATTCCAAACAGTGGAGCGAGTCGCCAGCACACATAAACACAGAGAAAGGGCTGGCTCAATTTATGGCAGTGGCTGACTACATATATTCCCTGTCATAGCGACAACCTGCTGTTGCATATAAGAGAGGTCCCGTGTCCCGTTACCGGTGTATTTTCCTCTGGATTCCGTTACTATGCACTGAGTCACCTAACCTTACTGTAATTACTGTATTATTTTCAGGTCTCCAGTGCCGGCCTCAGACACCGGCAGCTGCTGCTGTTATGGACATTAGTTTTTATTGTATAAAACAGTCGTCAGCGTTGCATTAGACTCGCTGGCAGTATCATTCCCATTACGTGATTTCTGCATTAATTTAGGTTTTCTTAATTCATCTCTCAACCGCTGCCGCTGTGTGGGGCAGCTGAACTAAACACACCGTCAGCACCTTCCACAAACTGCTGCACTCCCAACCCCCCGTCTCCTCCTGTGACTGATAGCCGTCAAACACCACTCAAACTGAGCACTATCAAGACGGAGTTTGTGCACTGCAAACTATGAAACTCTCCCAGCTGCTGTAACGTCGCTTGTTTCTTTGTTGTTGTTTTTGTGTACCTAACCTCTACGCCTGTTTCTGTCTCTCCAACTCTGTCAAACTGCTGCGCTCTCTTGCTTCCATCGTTGTAGTGCACTGTATTCGCCGCAAATTGGTTTCATACCTGGCAACCCCGGATATCGAACACAGAACTAATTGATCAGGATTTCTAAAGGCCAAAACGTAAACAAAGAGACAGGCCGGGCAGTAAATTTCAAAATAAGAACATTTTGGCTGTCAGGTTTTTGTCAAGTATTTCAACTTAGCATGTTTCCTTAAAAACTGATGATATTGCATATTAATTATAATAGTCACAAATACTGATCAGTGTTTAAAGTCAGCCAATAGCGCTGAGTCTGTTACCCTTCCCTCAGCTGCTATGCATTGCTGGTAGCTCTGTAATCTCAGCGTCTACATTCCAGTGAACATAGCTGGCCGCAGCAGTTAATTAACGGTTAGCCGTTCTAGCAAGTCGTTAGGCTGAAGCTACTTGTCCGTCAGGAAATTCACAGAGTGTTCAAGCTGAGCGGCGGGAGAACATCATGAGGGAAAAGCAGCAAATATATTATGTATGAAATATGATTCAGAGTTGTGCTTTTGTACAGTAATGTGTGAAGCCCTGTCATAGATCCATAGAGCAGCCCTCAGCGTCACTCATCGACAAGTTCTTAGCTTTTATCAGGAAATGAGAAACTCTAAAATACCATGAAGTATATTTGTCATTGTTAGGCTAGATGCTGGCGTACAGGTGACATATAGTCCTAAACATATGTGATACAAACATCAATTTTGACTTCATGGAGACTTTAAGATGTCTTGTTTTGACAGCTGTAACTAATACCATGTTTTATGTATTTATGCTAGTGAGCCTCAGGTTAATCAGTCGTTCAGTTAATGGTGGTTATCATACTCCTGACAAGGTTTCTGTTGGTGGATGCAGTGATTAGTTATTTATTGCTCGGATGCAAGAACAACACAAGCAGTAAACAAAAAGGTGATTAGGATATAAATATGGATAGAATTATTACTGATTTAATTATTTTTAGTGGGAGCTTTACTCCATCTCTCTCTCGCTCTCCTCCTCTGTCTGACATCCTCCTCCCGACTGTAGAAAAATGCCAAAATCTGCATTTAAATTGAAAGCTATTCATCTGCATATTTTTGATTATTCAATTAATTTGCCGCCTGTTTTTTTTTTGTTGTTTTTTTTCCTCACCCACCAATCAGCAGTTACGGCGCGCGGTGGAATTGTTTATTGTCGATGATGATGCTGCTGATGGTGGGATGGCTGTGGGTATGTGTGAATACTGTACATGTGTGGAGCAAAGATGGAATCTAAAAAGAGGAAAAAGGTGAAAATGAGAATTGAATTGGAGAGAGATTTATGCAGCAGAGGGAGGGTAAGATGGAGAAGAAAGGTCCCCTCATTAGCAGTAGAGAGCGGAGACAGAGGTCTACTGATCTGTGAACTGCATGTCATCACCTCAATATAGAGCCATCTGTCACATGCATGCATGCACACACACAGTCTAAGGGCACTATTTTAACACTAAAGTTGCAAAAAAAAAAGAAGCAGTAGGTCATGTCAGTGAGGACAATGAAGCCGTCTTTAAGCATTTCATACAGGCTTAAACAGCTCTGAGAATTGTAATGGAGGATGGAGGGGGAAGTCAGTGGTGATTGGTCACTGTCCTTTTAGTCACATTACTTGTCTTGCCAATCACAATTACACATAATAGAAACCGCTCACCACATTGTAATGAGAATGCAGATTTAAACTGGCAAAGCAAGAATATGATAAAAGCAGATTCATTTCAAATTCATAAATATCAGATAAAATCAGTTCAATGAAAGTGTGTGCAGTTACATGTCATACCCATGTGATTAAGAAGGTTGCATTTACTTACTTTTAATTACATTTACATTTACATGCAACAGTAATGTTTCGATTACCGTAATTGCAACCAAAATGATGAATGAAATAATGGCATCAGTTGAAAACATGTTGTTATGGAAGTTTCTATCCTTTGGTTACACAGGGCCGTGCTTGGGCCTTGGGGTGACGACACTGGGTTGTGTCAGAGAACACGCTCTCTGTTTGGCATGCGAGGCCGCTGGTTGGAGTGCTGGAGGAGTGCAGGTGATGGGCTATCTCAAAGTTGCCTGGTAACCAGGGTCGAATGAAACTGAATGTTGGCCTCCTAGACATAATAGATAGCTAACTGTTGACGTTCCATTAACATGAACAGTGTCTCCACACTAGAATGTGCTGAAGGTGAACGCTAACATGGGTAAATGCATTCTCTTTGACTGCTTTTGCATGAGTTGGGCATTATAGAGACCGACTCATATGCATACCTGATTGTATGTGTGAATGTCTCTGTCTCTCCTTAATAAATATTACAGCATAAGACATCAGAGGCCTTTGAACGCTTTCTTCCCTCCTGACCTGGTGCCATTGATTTCAGCAATTTCTCCATAACACAAGTTGTGGTGATACAGAGAGAGGATCTGTTTGTTGACCTACTGCTAATTAATTCAATTAAATTGAATTAAAATTATTACAGTCACAATTTAGTCCTATCACATTGTATCATAATGAAAAAGGTATTTTAAGAATTTGAAATTAAACATCACCTCAGCAAGATGAATTGGAAAGAGGGCCATGACACACATGGCTGTTGCCCTTAGTAACACAGTGATTTTTGGATGAGCAGAAGGTGGCAGACGGGGGTGCAAAGAAGACTTCCAAGTGAATTGATAGAACAAAAATTGAGAGAAATTGATTGTGTAACAACTGACCTGTCCGAAACCAGTGCTGCCATAATCAGTGTAAACACAGTGGCTTCGTGCGTAATGTGTGTAATGGCATTGTGTTTTAGTGTGGCACCTTTTACACTGAAAGGGACAGATGTGTGCTTACGTCTGTAGTGTCTCATTTAAAAATAGATGAGCACAACAGATACTGGTAAGATTTGTTAATCTTGCACTTAACACAGACTGCTTTTTGGTTTTGTGTAGTAAATGCATACCCAGAGCACAATGTCACATAGTAAAAGAAGAGATGAGACACCATTCATCTGATAACAAGTCAGAGTAGCATCGTTTTTGTTAGCTAAGTTATAAAATGTGACTTTAAAGCACAAAATGTAGAGGCAGTGCTCATTTCAAGGTCAAGAAAATGATCTTATCTTTGCGTTGGCAGTACAACAGAGGCCTCAGTCATTGGTTTCATGTGTTTCTGTCTAACTGTCTAAGGCCGTGGATGTGCACTTTCACTCTGACCCTGCCTGCTTTGGGAGAGGAGCATGATTGTCATTCAGGCAGCATGCAGCTCCTCGGTTGGATGAGGTCACTATAAAGCCCCGCCCTGAATCTCAAGCCAGGAAGTATCGATTTCCTTTAATTGGATAGACAAATGAAAAGAGGGGAAGAATGGGATAGCACCGCTTCTCTCCATTGTTGAGGTGTGTCCATCGTCTGTCTGCAAGTTTGTTTTGTTAGATTCTTATTTCTGATCTTGGGGGGGAAATAAGTTTTCTCCCATCTTTGCCTGTTTTTATTCTGGCTGAGGTTGATATCACGATGTAGGAGGAACCTGTTATATTGATATTTACTTTAACCTCAAATTGCATGTTTTCTGCATCTCACTGTCACGGCTCAGTGAGAGAAATCCAGTTGTTTTCAAACATAAACAGAACCTTGTTGTTTTCACAAAGGTCAGATATTCTTAAAAACACTTTTAGGGGAAATGTGAATATGCAAACACGCATTGATAAGGTCAGTATTTGAATAAACCTGATCTTAAAAAGAAAATAGTCCCCTGACCTTTTATCAGTGTCTTTTGAATTTTTTTTCAAAGCAAAACAAACAAACAAACAAACAAAAAAAACGTGAGGATAAATCTGTGTTGCAGAACGTGTGGCCACCTGGGTCACATTTGTTTAAAATCTGTTTTTCCCTTTTTATAAAAACCCTAATAATACATCAATTTTAATTAAAAACTATTAATGAGTTAGTAAGTTTGGCCTCAATGGTGGTAACATGCAGAAATGACTCAAACACTGTACTCGGGTGCAAGATGTTTTACCGTACGTGAATAGAATCACATATTAGTGCCAAATACTTCATTAGGCAGATTAGCCAATATAAGTACAGCTAAAGTCATTTAGGCAGCCAGGCCGGGGCCTTCTGTGAAACATTAACAGAACAAGCATGTTAATTTCATTAATTCATTCAGAAATCAATTATGCACTGATATTTGTGTAGCGGCTGTCGATCAATTCAAGAACACTTTAATTTTTTTTACACTGGTCAGACACAGAAACATTCATTATTTTGCCTTTCTGGACTTTTTTTTGTTCAGTGATGTAACTGTATTTTCCTCCTCTGGTTGACTGGCTGAATGTAGATTATGCTATTATAGTTGAGATAGGAAAAGCAATCTTTCACAGATGTCCCTGGAATAACAATCGCTATTGTTGTAGACTTTCACCCTGCAATGTAAAACTCTCTGTATGCAGCAGGTAGAGAGGAAAAGTGGATACAATGAAAAAAGGTAAATTACAGTTTCATCACAAAATAACTGCTGGAATGCTTTTCAAAAGCAGATCCACTGCATCAGAGTTAAGGAGGAATATTCCTTCAGTACCGGAAATACAGATAACCGATACTTCTTAGCAGCATTTACCATGAAGAGATATTTTCCTCTTCATTAAAGCAACAAGGTTGTAGAGAAGAGGAGAGTCTCCTCTGATGATACAATCATTAGCACTTGACAGCTGGACTGAAGATGTACCTTGACATTACAAGCGGAAAAAGCCACGTACAATATCCAGTAAGATATACATGTCGTACCAAGTACTCTCTGATATAGACTCTGAAATGTGAAAAGGTGTAGTTTGATAGCATTTTATGTAATTTGCAGAGCATCTAGTCTGAGATAAAAATGTTCTGAAGAAGCAGAAATGCACTGGGTTTGGATGAAGAAGGGTACTGTTTGAAAAAGTGACAGGCTGAATCAAATGTGGGATGTTTGTGTGAAGGCTTTGCACATCAAGTGTCACCAAATGATGAAGTCGTTTTGCTGTTTTTGTTTATTCCGTTATATATTCTGCTCTCACTACATTTCACACGAGGAAGAGCAGCCTTGGTGGAAATGTCTGTGCACACAACAACCAGTGCTTTGTTTTAAACATATAATGGGTGCCATTGGCCACATCGGTGACATCACTCAACTGATCTTTTCTCTAAATTTCATTGTGACCAATATGATGCTCATCTTCTTACTTATGCTTAACTGACAGAGGAAAGGCCTTCTTATCAGCTTCAGCTGTACTTATCACTCACAGTAATAGTGCCATGGCAGGGTTGAAGTGAGCGCGTTAGCAAGCGGATGTTAGCATTCAGCTCAAGGCACCGCTGTGCTCCATAACAGCCTCACAGAGCTGCGAGCAGACTGTGTAAAAGAACAGTTAGATTGAAACTAAAGCTGCCTGCATTATATCGGCGTTTTATAGCGTTTGTAACCCTGACGCTGTAGTTTGATGCATTCAAGGCATCAGTCGTGAGCTAAGGTTGCTTGTTTTTGACACACTAGCGACTAAATGAGCGCTGATAAATCTATCTAATCTGATAACTCGTTACTTGAATATTTACTGGAAAACTTTGTGACTTTAAATTAGGGATGCAACAATTGTAGGTTTTGTTAATACAATTAACTACAATTATGGTGTGTGGGAAATCACAGTTTCACAATAATTTAGCACGTGAGCATTTTGTGTTTTTTTTTTTGTTTGTTTTAGTAAAAATGAAATCAGGAAATATGTCTGATGCAGGAGTAACACCCTTGAAAGAATCAAACTTAGAGATGGTGCAGTGCTCCTTTTCCTGGGTGGTTTATGATACACTGAAAGCCCAACTCGTAACTCACTGCTGCTTTGATTATAAGTGAGAGAAACACTCGGGTGTAGCTGCGCCCTTACAGTCACAAAACCGTGACATTTCAAAGTCGTAGCTGTTGTTGCTGAGGCAGCTGTATGAACAGTCAGATGGTGTTAATAGATTCTCCCTCTTCTGCTTACCTCCTTGTGTTACACTAACACTCCTTCTCCATCTCAGACCCAGAGCACCGCCGCTTCAGCCTCGTGTCTACAACCTTTTGTAATCTTTGTAAATCTGTGTAACCTTTGCTCAGCCACCTGTGTATGTGTTTGTGTCTGCTCGCACATTTATCCTCTTGAAATCCAAATGTTACGTGAGGGCACTGGTGTTTTTCCAGACAATGAAGTTTAGCTTGCCTTTCCGACTGACTGTGGGAGGCCTCGCCATCCTCAAGCTCCCATAGGCCTCCATAAACTCATCCACTGTGTCTCGCACACACACAAACGCCCACTCACTCAAGTCTAAGTCTGTTCTGAGGACAAACTTCGGCAGAAGGTGTTTCAGACACCGAGATCTCCATGGTAACTGCTCGCAGTGCTTTTCTTTGATGTATATGTTCCATGTTCGCAGAGCCCCAGCAGTTTCTAGAGCCGTGCGCACACACGTGTTTGTGTGTGCGCCTGTGAGTAGTAGCCTGAGGGTATGGCATAGCTTTCAGACAGCCGCACAGAGAAAGAAAACACCAGAGACCGTCAGGGAAATAAAGCCACAGAGCGAGGCGGTTAGATAACACGATAGACTCCAGTCATGAGAAAACTGGTGTGATTATAAAAGCTCTTGGTTTGCCTCACTGCAGTGTCTAGGCCTGTGTAATAAAGATTTATTTAGAGTGAAATCAAAACCACACTTAATGTGTAGTGCTTGGTAAGAGGTGACCAGAACTGTGTTGTTAGGAGCTATCTTTCATATAAAACATGTTGCCTTTGGGCATATTTTAATTTTGTTATTTATTTATTTATTTTTTATTAATAATAAAAAAAAAACACAGAGAAACATTACCTAACCCTAAACCTAAAAATATCTTTGTGTAAAATCAGCAGAATCAACCAGACCTGGCCCAGTCCCCAGGTTGTGTAAAATCAGCAGAATCAACCAGACCTGGCCCAGTCCCCAGGTAGTGAACAAATTACCTCACCCAAAAACAAGGTGGTACAACACTGACGGTATACTTCACGAGTATAGTGCCAAGAGGCATGCTGACAAGCTCAAGACAAAACCCAGTCATGCTGTGACTGTCGGGCTGTTCAATCTTAAGTAAGTTAGTCCTTCAAATCGGAGGGTCAGACCAGGTGTAGCTCCAGTTGGGATCTCTAAAAAGGGTTAGATGAAGGGGGCCATGCCTCATCAGCTGGAAGCAATCCAGAGCAGACGACCTCACACCTCGCTCTGCATACACAAAAAAAAAAAACACAAACAAAGTAACACAAAGGACGGCAGCCATAACACTACTCAGAGATCATTCTCAGTGGTCATGAGCTTATGTTGAGATACATCAAAGTCACAGCAGTCTTCATGTCGGTCACTTCCCCTTTAAAAAATATTGAAGTCCAAAACACGTCAGCCTCATCTGAGAAGATTTTACACCACCTCACCATTCATTCATTCAGTTACTTAATATCTTTTACATGGAACTTTTATAATAATGACCCAATTAAAGATAGAAGTGCACTTTAATCTCGACTATGGCGCTATGGCCGAGTGTCTCTGTGGCCTAGCAGCCTAAGATGCTTACCACGTCACCGAAACGAATCCGGCTGGAGATCTTTGTTGCATGTCATCCTCCCTCTCTCCCTAATTTCTTGTCTGCAGCCTCTTGTCTGTATACTATCAGAAAAGGCCAATTACCAATAAATGCTAAGGAAAAAAAAAGTGAAAAGACCAAGATCACTGAGGTCATATGACCTGTTAGAAAGTATAAAGAAAACGGCTATTTAAGAGCAACTTTTGAGCTTGAACATGCACAAAAAAGGCATTCAAACCCAGACAACATCTTGATAGTTATACTTGAGAGTGTAGGAATTACTTTTTCTCTATAAAGAGGCAGAGAAAGAAAGGTAAAGAACTGATGTTGCAATGAACATGAAAGATAAAGTAACTGGACAAACAAATATTATTATTACTGTACTCTTGTAAGGCTGTAAGGCCTAAATTCCTCCAGGCACACATGGGACACCTTTCATGTACCACATAGCCTTTTTTACTCAGGGTAGAAGCACATAAACCAGGGGAAAATAACCAAATCTGAGCAAGTTAACAAAGCCTGGTGGACAAAACACTTCTAAATGGCTCCTGGTGAGGTTTGAAGTTGCGTGGAAACCAAAACGGCGTCACAGCCATGAGACAGAATGTTAGTTGCGTGTTTGTAGATTTTTGCTCAAGAACATTGAAACAGCAAGTCATTGTGCCTGTGTCTCTCGAGCACTCTGCATACTGTTTTCAGCCTCGTTTTAGCATCGTGCAATCAGCGAGCAAATGTCATTAGTTCAGTTATCCTCTCCTCTCACCCGTTGGAGATTTGTGGCTGTTCACACAAAAGTGCACAGAGTTCACTTCACTCCGTTGTGTGCGAGTTGGCACACTAATTGGTTTATCAAGGAGGATTTACTTTATTATTATTCTTTTTTTTTATCCGCATCAACACTACTTTCTAATGTGCTATTGACAAAGTCTGTTCAGTTTTCAAATAATAATGCGGAGCTCAAATCAAATCACGTTTTGTCTCGTTATTTAGCCTCAAAATCACTCTGTGGTGAACAGATGCAGTAAAAAAGTGTCCATGTGGAAAATAATGCAGTGCAGTATTAAATCGTTCTCTGTTAATCTTCTTCCACTCATGCTCTTTGTCTTTTCCTCTTTAGTTTCTTCTATACTTCATTTTTTTAAAATTTTCATATAAAGATCCGTCTCTCACACACCGACACGGGACGTTTCTCAGACGTCTTGATATCTTCCCAGCACGTCATGGGACTGTGCTTCTCGCTACCTTCCATCCTTCCCTGCATTGCTTTAATTACTTTATCCTTCGTTTCTTTCCTCATCCCTTTCTCCTTCACTCCATCGCCCCGAGCTGCTCCTCATTCCTTTTAATTAATCCACACAGATTTAGACACCTTCACCCTGCTGTGAATGCATGCGCACACGCGCACACACGCAACACTCACATACACGTTTGACAATCCCCTGTAGACAATAACAAATTTAAGTGCTCTTGCTTCACTTTGAAAGTTTTTCTCTGGAGATGGATGTTGTGGGGAAAAAAATCCAGGTCTTATTGTTTAATATTGTGTGTGTGTGTGTGTGTGTGTTTGTGTGTGCAGGGCTCCAATGGAAGCATGCAGCTCATGGAGACCGAGTTCTCCAAAACACTTGGAGAAATGGTGGCCCTTCATCTGCATCATCAGAAGAGCATCCCAGCATTCCTCTCTGCTGTGACCCTCGACCTCTTCAGCCGACAAACCACAATCTGAAGTAACCTGACCACACCTCAGATATAGGGCTGTGATATTTAGGATGGGATTAGTTTTGTTTTTGTTTTTTATTTCTTGCGTTTTCACTCCTTGTCTCGTACGATATTCAGCGTGCGTATTGAAAATGTTCTGGTACATCGCAACAACTCTCACTTACTCACTGAATAGCGCCGTCAGTGCTGTGTTGTTGAGGATGAACACTTACTCCAACTTACATTTCAAACTGCTACGAAAGCATCCCTGTTTTGTACGCTGAATATTTCATCGGTGAAACTTTGATATATTCCTTTCTCAACAGAACAAAGTTGTCAGTGATGGTTTGGATTTGTTTTCTTTACAGTGGGAGTTTGAAATGCACTTTCCACACCACATGGAGCAAAAGAAACTTGTGTGCTTCTCTGAATCTGCAGTACACGTGTTATGCGTGTTCTTTATCCAGGCTGAGTCTTTGTTGACTCTTTTTATTCTTCCTTTTGTGTCCTCCGCTCTCCCAGGGCCTTAGGTAGAAGGTTTCAAACAGACGTTATGTGGTCAGGATTATGCAATCCAAACATAGCGTAGAATACAAGATCTTTTCCCTTTTTCTTATTTGTGCTCTGGATATATGTGAATTTGAAGTTAGTTTTCATCACTATCTAATTTAGTTATGCCATACATATGATTTTATTTTGACGATAAAATGTGTTTGAGTTACATTGATTAAATCTAAACTCAAATTTCCTGCTCTCGTTCCCTCTTCTGCCTTTTTTTTTTCCCATTTCAAGGGAAAAGTACAGATAAGAGCCGAGTTTACCTTCCTCTCAACATATTGAAAATTGCTCTAAAGTTTGACCGTGAGAAAAAATTCAATATTTGATCTGCAGTAACCTAAAAAAAAAAGCAAAACATTTTGTGTGCGACCTGGATCTGTTGCACGCCCTGTTGACCTCAAGCTCGTCTGCTCTTTTCCAGTGCGAAAAAGGAGGACGTAATGTTAACCATTTGAGAAGTAAATGTGTGCAGTCATTTTGAATATTATAGACAAAAAACTAAAGGATGAAGGTTGCTGCCTTTTTAAAAATGCTTCATAGTAAGTTTAGCATTAGGAATGACGTGTCAGTTTGAACCATTATTATCGTTTTTACTTAGATTTACCTCACCTGCTTCATATACATTGTGAGGAGACATTGGTGTGTCACAGTGGTGACTGCATTACGAAAACACATGCAGATTTCATGGCTGCTTCAATGTTTGTTGAAACTCATGAAAAATGTATTTTTGCACACTGCTGTAAACTCTCAGGATATGAATGTGATAAACCAACAGCTCTTCCTGTTATGAATTAAGTTGATGTGTTTTGGCGAAGTACGAACAGAAGATAAGACGAGAGAATTTTTGAGGCAGCAATAAAGAGAAATGGCAGAACTACACATGGGGTGAACAGGAAGCAAGGGAGCAATCCAATAAAACTGGGAAACAAGGAAGTGAAGTGAGAATAAAGCCACTTATCACAGCAACAATATAAGAACTCCAGCTGGTGCAGCCATATGTCATGAGAAAACATATTCTCCTGTACAGTACATGCCACATAATGTCCTTGTTTTTCTCTTCTTCTTTTGTTCTCTCCACACCCTCATTCATTTTCACAGCACATCACACATCTTCTGCACACCCCATAGCGTTCACCTAGAGGTGATATTTTAGAGGGTTTCTCCAAGCTGTGCAATACGTACAGCACTCAGCCATACAACACTCCTCTTCAGCAGTGTGTGATGTATTGTACTGTGGCTTCATCACTACTGTGTACATCTGATGCAGTTATTGTACGTTCTTACTGTTAGTCTATATTTGAAATGCAAATTTAATCAATAAAGCATATGTGTGATTGTCGGATATTTAACTTGTCCTGAAAGAATATACATTCAACAGCAACATGCAACTGTAGTAACTCACCTACTGTACCTCTGACCATATCCAGAGGCTGTGAGAAACCGGCACACTCAGTGTCATTTCTCACCACTTAGTCGTTGCATGTTGCTGTGACCTTGGGTCTTGTGTTGTCAGGTGGAACAGCTCAGGTAGGCTTTCCAGAGGCTATTAGTCCCAGGTGAGAGGCTAAGAGATTCAGGGACCTCTATGTGTAACAGTGGCTTCATGAAAGAGCAACGTCAACTGTGACTTTTGGGAAAGGTCTGCTGGAAGAGTAGCTTGCAGGCAAGCACCTGGGGCCTCGCTCAGTCCGACATTAGCACTGCGGGGAAAAAAACGTATACATTTTAATGAGGCCACACAGTAGAGGTGTGAGCCTGAAAAAACAAAAACAAGATTTAAACACCAAAATGTTTAAACTGGATCAACTTTTGCTACAGTGCAATGTGACGTCATCGCTGTGTTGGTTCATATTCCTGGGAGATGAAACACTGCATTTCTGCTTTTTATCTGCTGATTAAACGATCGCTGCAATAACTTTCCAGAGCAGTAAGATCCTTCCTCATAATATTATAAACCACAGTGCAGTGTTGAAGCATCTGATGATCCTGATAAATCAAAATCATCGCTCTCTTACTCTCAACAGTACTTATTGTATCATATTACACTGTCTCACTAAAAGGATTTTAAATTTGAAAACGATTATTGATGCATCAAATGTTATTGTGACTACTTACTTTTTAAACATTGCATTATTTCTTATTATTGTGACTACTTACTTTTTAAACATTGCATTATTTCTTATCAAAAATGAAAAACGGGACACATTTCCTTCTATAATGTTTTAATTAATCACTTGAAAACATAAAAAGTTGCTCTTATTCACAAATAAATCGTGTTTTATCTTCAAATCAAAATGCCTTTCATGTAAAACACACTAGAATTTTGTACAAAAACACTGCTTTCTGTAAAGTAAGAGGTGCTTCCTCATGTTGGTTTCAGTTTCATTTGACACCATGGAAATTGTGTGGCGCTTGTCTAAGGTGCTGTTTGCCTTCAATTTCATGAAAGCCAAAATGCCTCAAAGCAGCGAGTCGAATTGTCTTGGCTGTTTCACCCATTTTTAGGTAAGTCAAAGGTAAAACAAGACACACATGTGCGTGGTAGTTATGTTATGTAAGGTTGCATCAGGAAGCTTAGGATTAAAATTTTAGTTTTAAAATGCAGACTATTAACTTTTATGCATCAAGACCTAATAGTTATAGTGTTGACTGTGATTATTTTCCAACCTCTGAACTCCACTAACTCAGTCTGCTGTTTTCTGTTGGAACATTTACTGTGCGATGCAAAGACGAGGATACTTGTTGCTGCCTGAGAGCGGAAATTGTAGGCAAGTGTCTGGTGGCTGAGCCTGTTCAGCATCAACCTGAAGAAGTACTGTACCATGTGGCATCCACCCATGAGTGCCGGTTGGGTGGCAGGCACCCCTACCGACACAAACTGGCTCTTGCGAAGTGGAATCTCACCTCTTTATAACCACTAGTGAAGGAGCAACAGCTTGTGGGAAGTGGAGAATTACCAACTCGAAATAGTTACCATCGTGGGTTCTCTCTGGGTACTCCGGCTCCCTCCTACAATCCAAAGCAGTTAACAGGTTAATTGGTGGCTCTATTGCCTGTACAGTAGGTGTGAATGTGAGTGTGAATGGTTGCCTCCATGTGTCAGCCCTGTGATCAACTGGTGACTTCTCCAGGGTGCATCCCAATGTCATTTCCAGCCCCCTGTGACCCTGATAAGGGAAAGAGGATGGATGTATTAGTTGCCATCACTTGCAGCAATTGTTCTGGAGCCAAACTCCCAGTTAAAGGGTGGACTTAAGTTGCCCAGGGTGAAAGTTGCTGGCAGATTAAGACAGCACTGGACACTCATGGTGAAGGAAGCTGTAAAGCTGAAGGTTTTTCTGGCTTAGTTAGCAGACGAGTATCAGGAGGCCAAATAAAAAAAAAAGTAAGCTACCTTGGTTGAAGGAGCAAAAGAAAACCAGATGTGCAAGCGTTCGAGGAGGTCATGAAATGGGATTTATCTGACAAACTGTCAGTCGACACAGGCAAGGGTGAGACATTGTTTTTCCCAGGCATTTCTCAGCAAAGGAGAATGGCTTGCCTCCTCGAGGGATATCTTGGATGGTGGAAGGAACACTTTGAGGCTGAACCTGTCCAGCACACTCTCCGTGGAGGAAGCAAAGTAAGAGATCCTGTTTTAAATTTTTTTTTATTCTTCTCTACCCGAGCCAAAACCGTAAGGACTCCTTAGTGTATTATCATGCTTACACAGTGGCCGCTAGTGACGGGCGAAAAGAGAAGCTGTGTTTAAACAGTCATTCATTTTTTAAAGTTTTGGCTTGAAGTCACTTTAACTCATTGTTAGCTTTCACCAGTGTGAATTAACAAGTCCTTAAAGGGAAGAAAAATAAGTGTTCTGTGTCGCCAGTGAAGATAAATATTAGTTCCACAGTGGGTAGGAAGCAAATGCCTCTTTATTAGTGTGACATTACAATCTCGGAGCGTGTATAAACAGCAAAAGAAGCAACTCTGTGGTGATCCTCTTGATAACGTTTGAGATCTGCCTGCAGAAAAATAAGACGTTGCCTATTCAGCTTTCATCCACGTTATTTCCATTTCTCTTTCACTACCTGTTAAACTGTTTTTATTCCTGTCCCTCATCCTCTCTGCCGTTCCCACCTCTCTCCACTCTCTTATTCATTCTTTCCTTTATCTTTATTTCATCAGCTCATCATCTCTCAGTCGAAAACAATTAGTACACCCCCTTATCTCATTAAGTATAAATGAGGTGGTAGAGTGAAGTTGAAAATGCCAAAGCTGAACTTTACAACTCTGCAGCGTACACCAGATTTCATCCACACAAACACCAACACCAATCCTCGCTGAGCAGTAAACAATCAGTTTTGGAAGGAGGGTTTTAAAATACAGGCAGCAGAAATCATTTGAAGGCAGCACTAAATCTTTAAAAGCGATTCTCATGCATGTTTAATTTATAAAAAAAAAATTTAAAAAATGTATATAGGAGCGGAATTTTCAGCTTGTTTTTTTTTTTCAAGTTTCTCCCCCACTACAGAGAAATATTGATATGTGAGACCTGCTGAGAAGAGACATTCGCACTACTGAGGAGAGTCTCAGCTGGAAACCAGAGAGGCTTATGGGGCAGAAAGTGAGAAGAGAAGAGGACCTGTCACTTCTTTCTTTCATCTGTCATCCCTCTTGTTTTCCTGTCTATAGCTTCCTCGCTAAACTCTCCATCTGCTCTGTTTCCACTCACACAGGAAGCTCAGTATAGTTTTCTCTGAAGAGTCTCTTTCTCCCACCTCTTCATCCTGTCTCCCGCTCTCCTCTTTTGCTAAAATCCCAGCAGAGAGACAGAGCAGCTGTCATGCTTTCATTCAGATCAGAGATACGTTTCTTTTCCTTGGGTTTCCCTTTGAGTAGAAACGTCGTGATATTGTGTTCACTGAGAAAGGTGTGTGACAAAGCATTCATGTGTACATACAGTAAGGTGTCGTGGAACAGCAGTGAAACTCTTTTTTTACTATATGACACTTACTTGAATTGGACTTGTAGCTCATCTTTTTTTATTCCTGTTAGTTGTAACCTGGGTCTTATTTTCATAGTTGTGTCCACCATTTCGAGATGTAAGAATAACGTACAACAGGGAAGGTAAATGATCATAATCCTTCTTTGTGCAATGGATTATTATATATACATATATTTAAGGTGTATTTATTTCATTAGAAGTCAGATTGTTACCAGCATTTAAAGTAAAGTAAAATAAAATTCAGTTTAACCAACAGATTTTGTTTTGGTCTCTATAGCTAATTTCTCCATTCATCAACTGTATTGAGGGTGATTTTTTATTTTATTTTAACTCACCTGTTTACATTATGTTAAGGCTTAAAGTTATGCAGAATTAACAGGTGGGCGCCGTTACAGATGGCTTCTTTGAGCACCACCCATTTGGCCCAACTAGTTCCACCGATGATCTACGTCTGTGCCCATTTTTACATTAGCTGGGAGGTGGTGGAGGCAGGACCACCAAAGATGGTGGCAGTCAGAGACGCCACGCTCTGAGCTTCACATACAGTTATTCCGAAACCTGTAGGTGACGTCACAGAAATGACCTCCGTTCTTTATACGGTCATTGATTTTACCAGATCTCAACTCATTTATGAGTGCAGTGTTGTTGTGGCTGATAACAGTGGCCTACAAAACACTCAACAAAGTTGTAATTAAAAGAGTGCCCCACTGATTGTGATGTGCAACATTTACTTACAACAGACTTGAAGCAGCTATCACAGACACGCGTTAAAGATAGTAACGGCTCACGTAGCCTTGAGCTGCAAGCCTCGAGAGGAGCTACAGAGGGCTGGTTAGCTCACTTCTTTCTAACTCCACACCCCCAGATTTAATTTCAGACTTCAGCCCCGACTGACAGTGAGGTAGTTTATCAGATTTCACAGCTCCCTGTGGAGCTACAAAATACTTTTTTTTTCACATAAACAGTAGTACTCCCCAAGACCTCTAAACAGACTTTGATGTAAAATTGGCGGAGTTCCCCTTTAACCATAATTCTCCTTTAAAAGTATCCTGCCTTATCCTTATGTATGATTTACCTCAGTGATTCTCAACCTTTGTGGATCTACTTTGTCACAGGTTATGGCCTTTATGTGGACATGAATTGTGAAAATTGTGAGGATATCCATTATTTCAGTCAGAAATCAGAAATAAAATGTACATAAGTATGTCAAGCTCCCAGATTTATCATGGGACTCGCCTATGTAGCTCATTCACTGGCTACACATTGTGTTTTCTTTCAATTCTTGGAATTATTTCAAAGTAAAAACCTTTTTTTGGAATAGCTTAAAGATCGTCTTCCACGTTTCCATTATGTTCTAACATTCTCCAGTTTGCAATACGGTTTTCAGAGATGTAGAACTTGAAATTAGATTGAACACTTTTTGTTAGCTGCAGCTATGAGAAAATACTAATACTAAAATACTGTAAACTCTTTGTGGCAGAGACTTCAACAAAGTTCTGACATCTAAGACTGAATAGTTGACTGACAGCATTACATTGACGAGCTATAGCACGTTGTCGGAAAATGACAACAACAAGACGCAGCAACATGGACTATTTGTAGAGCTGGGCTATTCAATCGGGACAGATTTGGAAAAACAAGGAAATGTTAGATGGGCCAGACATTTTCAGCAGCATATATAAAACCTGTTTTTAGCTTTTGGTAATGACGTGTTTGAAACAAATGTAAATGAATGCAGTACAAAAATAGCTTGTTTATTGTTTCGCTTTTGAAATAACTGGAAAAAGGAGGCTGTCATTGCTATCACTGCACAGGACCTGGGGCAATAACAGTAACCAATAACACACTTTCTACCACTCTCACTCCCTGCCTACCACACACACACACACACACACACACACACACACACACACAGTATGTTTTTTCACTTTTTCTTCTTTGCCAAGATCCATAATACATGTCGGGAGTCTGTTGTAACTCTCCGTGTCCGTGCATGATTCCACTTGGGAAATACAGCTTCAATCATAAGATCCAATCAAACCCTGCACATTAGCGTCCCTCTCCTGTGATCTCTTGGGAAAGGTTGGTGTTTCTCAGCGTGGTGCCTCACTGAAACGCACTCATTGCAAATCAAACACACTAGTTTGGTGTTCAGAGGTGGCAGTAAAATACAGTACTTATCAGACCAGGCAGGTTTTCAATGTAATTTATTTTTTTAAGGGTTGATGGAGACATGTTTTCAGCAGAACATCTCTACTTGTGACTGTCAGTAGCCAGATGTTTTGAAAGGCTTGTAACTGGGTCCGAACTCACATGAGAAAACGGATTGATTTTTTTACATTGTGCCTGATCACTCGTGCTCATGTGCGTCTCTCGACAAGCAAAGAAGCGAGATGGAAAATGTTTACAAATGCATGCACATCCAAATCTGATCAATACTACACGCTGGAGTGCATGTGAAAGTATAAAGATGTGAGTCTGTACACTAGATAATGTTCCCATGAACATTTATTATTATTCACCATGTGCTGTTTCAGATGGTGCCACGGTGCTACAGGGGTTAGCACTGTCACCTCACAGCAAGAAGGTTCCTGGTGTGAACCTCGGCTGCGACCTTTCTATGTGGAGTTATCTCCGAGTACTCTGGCCTGCTCTCACAGTCCAAAGACTGTGCACTTAATAGGTTAATTAGTGACCTTAAAATTGGCTGTAGGTGTACAGCACCTCTTGTCCAAAGGCTGTGATATCAGCTGTGATAAGCTCCAGCTCCAGCATAATGTGTTTGTTTTTTGCGTGAACGAAGTTGCTATTCCTGTGGCTGACTCTGAAATGTCAATTGTCAGTGTGATCTTGAAAAGGGGAGCGTTCAAAACACTGTGTTCCCTGTCTCGTGGCAATAACATAACTTTGACAAAACCTAAAGGTGAGGACGGTGAGGTTTTCTATGATTGATTACCAAACTCAACCACATTTCAAGTTCTGCAAGTTGAGATTTTTTGTGTTTTCCTGACATGTACTGGTATGAAAGACTCCCTGGAAGGTGGAAAAATCAAGGAAAAAAAAGGAAAATGCGCCGTTAAACTAAAGTGGAATGTGGTCTCATTACAATTTGGGGGTATTTTCACCCATTACCAGGGGCTACTTCATGATCATTCTCTGGCATAACAATTAGCCAAAGCTAATGGTGCAATAATGCGCTCAGAAATGATTCCAGACCAAAAGAACAAATCTGGAAGGAGTTGTAACAGGGCAAAGTGTGTACCTCTGACGACGGACCTCCACAGAGCGGCCTCATTAACGCATATCTCTCCATTCATTATAACATTTCAGAGCTGTTGCAGTGCTTAACGTCTGGCAAGTGTTATTTTCAACAACCACTGCTTCTAATCCTCACTACCATGCAGTATATATGTGTGTTCAGAGGGCCAGTGAAAATGTGCAGGCAGGCAGGCAGGTCTCCAGGCAGACTCCAATATGGCTGCCAGAGCAGGAGAGTGACAGTTTGGCTAATTAGAGCTCTTTTCATTTGCACTGCCTTGATCTCTCGTCTTAGCCTCCTTCAATCTGGGAGCTCGTGTGCATGTGCAGGAATGCACATGCGGATGTGTGTTTGTATATTTTCAGCTAGTTCAGTGTCACCTTGTGTGGTAATTTAGAAAGGTGAGATAGTTTGAGAGAGGCTAAATGACAAAATATCAGTCATTTAACCTTCCCTCAAACTTTGTCCATCCCACGACTTTTCTTTCTCCGCTAAATTCTTTTGTCTTTCCAAAGCATAATTTTTCTCGTGGCTCGCAATCCTGTCCCTTGTTTTTCTGCATCTGGCCCCAAATTTCTCCACACATACGCACATTCTCATAAAGAAAGCAGCAGCAAAGTTTCAGGGTCAAGAAACTCCAGTACCCCGGTGGTAGTTGTTCAGCTGGTGTCCTTGTTTTGAAACTAAATGCAATTAGTCTTGTTTTTTTTAAAAAAAGACAAAATGTTTCTGCTGCTCTTTGACATTTCTCATAAGATATTTAAACAGGAGAAAGCTAGATTCTTTCACCCAGTCATAGATAACCAGTGTAACCATTGACCTAATAACTCACAAGTCGTGTCGTATGCCTCTCAGCCAACCTCGACCTTTCCACAGTGTTCTCCCACTTACACTGTACATTATTAATGCTGCTTGGCCTATCGTTTGTGTGTCTCTGTGTGTGTTGCAGTGAGTTGTAAGGCCCTCCTTTTCAGAGTGCTGGTTTTAATATGTATTAATACAGTGGTGAGAGGTTTTCCCATTATCACTCTTAACATCGTGCTCTATCAAACCGCCTCCTTAGACAGGCTGGCCCACATTAGGCTGTGATCTTTGATAGAGACAGCAAGTCTAATTCCCTTTTTTAAAAGAAGGTTATTTCACAAAGACAACCCTCAGGGCCATGAGAGAAATCAAAACTCTGAAAATGAGCAAAGAATCCTGTCGTCTTGTTCTTTTATCTCTTTAGCCCCTTAGTCTTAATTCCATTTCTTGCTTCTTTCTTTATTTTTTATTTTTTTTCCATCATCTTTTTCTGTCCTCATCTCTTCTACCCTCCATCCCTGCCGGAGGTGTCATTGTAAATGCCATGTGGAGAATAAAGGAGAGGGGTTATTGTTTGTGCCTGGGGACGCCTCTTTTTGTACTCAGGCAGGCATCAGTGTGGACAGCTATAGAATAAAGGGGGGGGCAGAGACAGCCAGCGCACACACACATGGAAAGACAGATATTTTGGTCACTGCAGCTCCGGCAATGACAAGCCTGACAACTACTTGTGTTCCTAACTCTGACATGAGGGCAAGCTGGAGGCTCCTTCTACGCTTTGCGTCAGACTGCTTTGATAATACCACATCTAGAAAGGGCAGCTCTCAACCACAGTGCGTCAAAACTAGGCTTAATGTAGGTTCTCCTCCAGCCGTAATACCAGGAGTTGTTTGGCTGCCCTTTTCAACTGTCCCACCGGGTACAGGACTGCTGAAATCTTTCATTCTGCTGGCCAGGAGTGCTCTTTAATAAGCTGCCCCACATCATGACTGCATTATGTGCATTTCTGTAAATATCATGTTAAATTTTGAAAGTTCAACTGACAAAATCTCATCTCCGAAAAGTTGTAAATTGTACTGAAACACAGAAAGTGTGTCTCACTCTCTGTGTTTGAGTTAACACCACAACAATGATGCTTTCATTCCTGTCCGTCTGTGTGAGTCTGAGAGTGAGCGAGATGTCACAAAGGAAAGAAAATGAGGTTGAGGAGACCAATAATGAAACCGTGGAGACATATTACCTGCCCTGGGTTAAAATCACACAAGGCAGATAGGAGATGGACGGATAATGACAAGATCCTGTTAGGACATGTTCTCTTCACACCATCTTGATAGAAGCCGCCCACCGCCAGGCCCCCAAAGCCACTTGTACTGCAGCGGTTTAAAGATAAGGAGTAATGAACCTCGTTGTTGTTGTACTGAAGTTGCAATTTTCAGTCAGTCAGTTCAGGTAGGAATAGGAAATGGACTCCTACACGTGAATTACTTACACCATTATAAATCTAAAGGGTGATTTCACCTGGAAAGATAAGGCCCCGGTCCAAGCTTTTTGTGCTGTAGGTGTGTGTCATTGCCTACGTGTGCACTCGACTGTGCTGCAAGATAAGTGTGAGAGTGGGTGTACAGAATCTCCACACCTAAATCGTATTATAAAATTAAAATTAGAGACAGTAAAGCTTTTTTTTTTTTTTTTTGCTTTTAGATCAGTTGAAGAGTTTGAATAACTGTTTGAATTATTTATAGTTTAACAGTTTCAACTGACATTTTATTATATTCACTCTGATGACTGTTACACAGTCCTGCAAGCAGCCAGGAAGTCCCAAAAAGACGTTTTACCATAAGCTTATATCATGAAAGAACCAGCTGCAAAATGGTGACTAAATATTTTTGAGTCACTCTTTTCAGTTAAGTTGGTGGAGGACTAAAAACGCCTCTTTTATGGGCCACACAACGCAGAAACATATGAAGAACTTCCGGATAATTTTATGCCTAGAAATCAAACTTTTTAGCTTCATGTACTGAAAAGCTTCCATAGGAATGAATGAAGCCCATCCACTTCTCTTTATACATCAATGCAGTCCTGCAGTTTCACTCTGCTCCTGGCCGCCTCCTTTTACAGGCTGGTAACACGCCAACTAATGTAGCAATGTACCAACAAAAGGCAGTGAAGAAGAAAACTGCTTGGGAATAAAACATGAATGTATAAAATTTTTAAACGTTGCATGTGTTACTGAAGACGAAAATGGCACTCGACATATGTTGCATATGTATGTTAGACCTTAAAGGGTAACTACACCGCTGGGGAGGCAGCTCTACGATTAGAAGTAGATGTAGCCATGTGATTTCTCACAGTTAATGTTAATGTTCGTCGGCCGTAAAAATATCTTGTTAAGCTCTGAATATCAGCATGTTGTGTTTGCTGCCACTGAAGAGGAATTAATATTGTGTGAGAGGGTACGGTTAGTCACTGTTCTGATGTTTATACTTGGTGCAGCAGCTGCTACCACATTCAGGAGGGGGTCTAACATACATAATAGACCTCAGAGTGTTGTCTGTTTTGTTCAGGAGGAGCTGCTGAATTCAGATCAACTGAACTTTCATATCCAAACAAGCAGACACAGGATAATTTGAGCAGACAAAGCAGTTTTTACAGGCCTCATACAGGAAGAAATATGCAACCAAAAATCTATTCTTATTTGTTTGTATCCACGATTTGTTCTTATTTTGCTAGTACCCAGGGACTTATTGGATGGTTTGCAATATTACCATGATGAACAGGGTAATTTTGGTGATACCACATTGATGTAGTATCTGTGTTGTCACACATAGGTTTCTGAAGAGCCGTTGGGAAGTTCAAAGTGTGGTGGCTCCTGCCTCCATCACTAATCCAAAAATGGTCAAAGATGAGGATGTTGGTGTTCAAACAAGCCACTTGTAACAGCAGCCACCTGACAATCAAAGCAGCCATGCCAATTATGGAAATTAGCTATACAGACCTGAACAGTTTTTTGTACCTGGTTGTTAACATGTTTATTTCTCTTGTGAAGTTGTGCATTTTAATATGGGGACTTGTGAAAACTGCCTTTTCTAGAGCCAGCTACAGCTGCCCTTGAGTCTCTGCTGGTTCATCCTCATGGTGACCAGACTAGCTGTTTCCCCCTGCTTCCAATATTCATGCTAAGCTAAGTTAATCACCTCCCTCAGACTTGAGAGTGGTGCTGATCTTCCATGACTGTAGTCAAGAAAGTGAGTCAGCATAAGATCTCAAAAGTCAAAATTGAGCACTATAGATCATTTCTAAAATTTAAACAAGTCCCATAAATGTGTCAATTTGGAGATCAACAACATTTTATTATAAATGTAACTTTACTTAAGTACTTAAGTGAGGTACCAGTACATCAAACTTCAGAAGACACTGAGATGTGTGACTTTAAGTTCTTACTGTGGATCAAGCTCAAAATGCAACTCAATTGTGACTCATCGTTAGACCTTACCTGCCTCTTAAACATCCACATTTTTCACTCCACGCCCCCAGCTTGAAACAGAGGATTTGTGTTAACACTGTTTAGTCCCCAAGCAAGATACCCTGTCAATGTCACTACAGTGATTTCGTTCAGACTTGACAAAGCTCCCTCCAGAGCCAACAAAGACATTATACAACTGTTTTCACAGGCTGAGTAGTACTCCTCATGACAATAAACCCATCTTGATGTAAGAAATTACTGGAGTTATAACCAGCCATGTTGTATAAAACAGCTGTCAGATTCCCTCCTTCTGTTGTAACCAGAGTATTAGACAGTATTAAAATGTGTATAGCAGATGAAAAAGTGAAGCTGCTGCCTCGCGTTGCATTGCTGATGTCTCTCAGAGCAAAGCACTTACCTGCTTCATGCACAGTAAAGCTTCTCGTTAAAAGCCTCTGAATAAAATTGGATGGTGTAACTGTGTAGAAAATGTCTGTGTGGGGAAAAAAAGAGCAAGTTAAGTTCCTTTTTTTTTTTGTAAGTAAAGATAGCCTAGATTTCAGTTGCTGATGTTTAAGCTGCTGACAGCTCAAACTCCAACCACGTCAAACCTTTTTGTTCGACACAAAACATCCGGAGAAGTAAGTTACATCACCAGTGTTGTATTGACAAACAGTCTAGTTTTTCTTGGCGTATTAAAAACCAAATTTTAAAATGTTTTGACTCGATGCGGAGATACTCACTTTTGAGTCACTACTTATTAGATGTTTCACTTGGTCCATTTATTTGCTGCTGTCAAATTAAAATTCAGCAAAGTAAGGATCCTAATTCATCTCACTAAGGACACGCTCCACATAGGGCCTTTCATCCACAGTGCCAATCCAACATGACGTTAGTATTGCCCTTTTTTTAATGTCTTTTTAGAAACAGCATCGCCTGAGGGTGTCTTGCGTTTGTCAGTATCCATGTTTATCCAAGTTTTCCTACAGCAAATTTGGCCCATATTTACATTTACCCAGTTTTGTTTGGACTCAGACATAAAAAGTATGTAGGTTTGCCAAAATGATTTTTTGATATGGAGTTTATTTAACAGGATTATGTTTCACCACGAGCCAAAAACTGTCCACAAATAGTCAGTCATGGATTAACCAATTTGAAATATTAATTATTGTGATGTCCTCATGTTGATGTGCGATGTTATATAACTCCACATTGGCTATGGATATTTTGTGCAAACATAAATGGTCATCAGAGGATAAATCCTGACGACATTTGTGATCCCTGAACTTTTCCTCCAGCAACACCAGGTCCAACTCCGCTCAGGATGAATGAATGCTGATCCCCAGTCCTCTTCTAGCGCTGTTCATACTTACATGACCTCGAATACCAGCAAAACTAGTGACTTTTCAAAAAGCTGTGCTTCGTGTGTAGTACTAATCACCAAATCTTTGCATGCTCATGTGCTGAACGTAAATAGTGACCACTAGCACGGTAGCTTTAGTACTGCTGGGACAGATCACATGGCTTGTAGACTCTTTGTCTTGTTTAAGTCAAATGTTTTGTTTTGTTTCACCTTCATTGTGTTGGTTGTATTCTCAGTATTGCTGCACTGTTATTGGTGCTACTGTGAACTACAGTTGTTCACATTTCTACATTGTTATAAATTAGTCACTAGGAGTGAATGATGTTGTGTGCACAACTCTTGAGATTCTCACCCCCCTTAGAATCTGATGACTCAATGCACCATTGCTAATTAATGTAGTTTCACCAGCTGCTGCGGGCATGACAATAGATATATGATTACTATGACCTTTACATTACTGGCAAACACCTTCTTCCAGGCACTGGACATGCGTTAATTGACGCATTAATAAACGATTGGTTGTCATGTTTGTCAGATAATCCATAACCCTGTTTCTGGATTCAAAAATGAATTAAGGAAGAAGTAACACCTTTAATTGTAATTACACAATTATAGAAGTTTAACATTTGAATATAGTGTTGCCTTCAAAAGAACATACATGGTAAAAGATAATTATATTATAATATTCAAAAAAATAATAAAATGATCTGAGCTGTATAAATCTGTCCTCCTACTGAACTTGATGACCCTTAAACCTCAGACACAGTGACCTCTACAGGAGTTCAGAGGACAGCAACCAGGTTCGGACTAAACCACAGCGGCAGTTTACACAGGTTCTGAGGAGGCAGCAATGAGGTTTAAGTGATTATGTGACCCAGGCAACAGAGGTTTAAACCCGTCTTAAACGTTAAACCACAGCTCAGCTAATGCCAGAGCGACAGCCCCTGCATGTCTTGGGCTTGTTGTCGAATTGTTTGGCAGTTTGTCATTTCAGTCCAAAGACAGTGTCCCATGTTATTCTGGAAAATAATCCAGAATAATAACAACAGGGACATGCACTCGAAATCAGCAGTTCGCACTGGAACTACTTTATCGAAAACTTTTGATAGTGTGTTCTGTGGGTTGCCCAGAGGAACTGGGCAAAGGCAAATATTTCAAAACAAATTGCACAAACTGTCTAGACTGGCTAAATCTACTGGACCCAAGTAAGAAAATATGTTTTTTTTGTCATTTTTCTTTTTCTTTTTTTAAGGTAAACTGGACCCAGAAGTAATCAATCAAGTGTTGTTGAAATGTAAAATGAAACTCCTGAGTGTATTTGAAACTTCTGGTATATGTGTGGCTTCTCCAGGAAAGGAGACAGTGAAAGAAAGGCTATTTTATTGTGCTCATTTTAATTTTTTGACAAGAAAATAAAGAAAGAAAGCCTCTGAGAGATCCTATGGCAGAGCGTTCTCTCTCTCTCTCGCTCTCTCGCTCTCTCTCACTCTCGTTCACTCTCTCTCTTACTCTCTCGCTCCTGAGTCATTCACTAGAAGAGTACAACACAAGCTTCCACTGAAGATTTCCTTGCAGCATGCTCCATTGTCTTTTCTGTCTGTTGTCAGTAGGACCTCTATTTATTTCTAGGCATTGTTGTTTCAAAAACACAGTTTCTCTTCATCACGCTTCAAAGAATAGCAGCGCTGATTAGGGTCACTGTGGACTGGATGCCTCGACCGCCAGGACATTTTTTACAGATTCTAGACAAGCTCTGCTAGTCTCTGACACATGATAAATTCAGGCCATTATTGTTCATGAACAGAATGGGGGAAAAAAAACAAAAAACAGTAGTTAAATACATCGCTACATTGATATTACTGTTACTCAAAGAATGCTCAAGTGAGGCTTAAGAATCAAGCAATTATAAAATTGCAGTCAGGAAAGTATAAGTTAAGAAACCAGGAAATTGTTTGATTTTCAAAGCAATGCTAAAGTTAAAAAGATTAAAGAAAATCGAATGTTTTAAGGCTGTTGTTTAGTTAAAGCCACAATCTGGGACGTGTGAATGTAAAGAAACGACCACAGCTCATCTTCAGTTTTTTTCCTTTTTGGATCAGAGTTTGATTGTTTGCTGCAGCAGCAGCAGATGAACCACGTCATGGCTGCTGCAGTACGTGGGGAGAAATAACTGCCTTTTTAACCGCACAAATGAAGGTGCATTCGCAGTGCTACAAACAGCTGTGGTGATTTCACTAACCCACGATTATGGCTTTAACCGGGTTTAATGACTTGAGCATTCTGAACTCATTATAGCAGAGAAAAAAGATTTTATACAGTGTTTCCATTCACCAATGAACCTTTCATTGTTTGTCAGCTCTGTTGTGTAGATTTCAGTTTAGTTTCTATTCTGTTTCAATTCAGAAAGCAAAGTGGGTGCGATTCAGTCAGTATAAGCATTTGTAATTACAAATTGCCTGTCAGTACCGTGAATACTACAAGCTTGTTAAATTCAAAAATCCTCTGAACTGAAATGTTCTTTACTCCATCCCTGGTTTACAGTCTTCTTAAACGAGTTGTTGTAGCACAGTTCTGTATAGAATAAACAGCAGTATGTTTGTTATCACATTTTTCTCCTCTGGTATTTAGTTCCTGCAGATATTGCAGATATACATATAGTCTCTTTTCACCACACTAGTGATACTAATCACATTTTACATACTAACATTTGTCATATGAGGAACTTTTTCCAGTTAAAAACCGTTAATAAGGCAAAACCCCATTCCTAATACTTCGATAGACGTCTGCAGTGGCAATTTTGGGCTTCTTGTGACACAAACTGATGTTAGGAATATTCATCCATGAGAATATGCCTTGAGTGGGCCGGATTTAGTTTGTTTTGTTTTACAAAGCCAAATGATCCTTATTTATCTCCAATTCTGAAACAGTTTTCTATCAGACAGATGAGGACACTGTTTGTATACAGCTTGTACACCAGAAACAGAAAATCCAGCTGCTAAACAGTATTATTTTCTCAAAGAATACATTCATCTGTGTGTGGTTGTGTGTGCATGAGTACACTTGAATGCGTATATGTGGTGTGCATGTGCTAGAGTCGCAACTGTAAGGGTGAAGGTGGGTATATAAGTTGGGTCCGGGTCAGGGTATATAAGGGTCAATTTACTACCACAGTACTTTGGTCTTAGAAATGATTGGAGGATAGAAGGGGAGCAGTGAGCCAATGGTGGTGGATCTTTTTGTGCAAATTGTTGTTCCGTTTGGCAAACTAATGTGTATCGATGCAAAGGAGAAGAGGTCTGTAAATCGTAGTATTTAAAATAGTTCAAATACTTCTTTGTGATTTAACAAGTTGTCACAATGGCACCACAGTGGAGCCAGAGGAATCCCCAAAAATTAAAAGTAGAAACCTGGGAGATGTGAGGAGAAAAATAAAATGAATTGTTGATAAAACACAGTGGATCTACAGTGTATCGGGAACGAAGCTGAGAGTTTTAGGTCTTTTTCCTAAGAGTTGTTGTTTTTTTGATTTTGAACAGTGCAGATATGTTTCCCCTGTGGGAATTGAAGACATTCATTTGAAGATTAGAATTTTTAGTTCAATTTCAAAATCAAAAACATACCATTGTAAGTGAGCAGGTAGGTAACTAACTTGGGATTCTGGTTTCTGAAAAGTCTGAAAGATTTCAAAACCATGTTGTACAAACAAAACAGTCACCTCTGTTGCAAATATAGAACTTCTCTCTCTCATCTGTACAGCGTTCCCTCTTTAGGAGGATGAGGAGTGGGTGTAGCAGGGGTTCACCAAGAGAAAAGATGGGCTTGTTTTTGGCTCAGCAGAGAGCGTATTCCTCTTGGTAGAAAAAGAAGAACTCAAATGTCTCGTCCATCGTACTGTTTGTCTCTGTTGGTGTGCACTTCTCAGCTGAGAGGTTCAAAACAGTCAAAACACAGAGCCATGCCATATTCAAATAATAGAGTATTAATGATGAGGAGCATAGGAATAATAAGAAGACCAGTAATGTAATAAGAATAATTAATAGTAATAACATATCATTCTAGATTTTTTAAATTCTGTATATAAAAACAGTGGCGAGGAGAAGTTGGTACACAGTAGGGCTCTACTATCCCCTTGGTTGATTTGGCACATTATACTCACTCTCTCGTGAGAGCTACCTACTCATTCTCAGCACAGTTGAATATTACTGTTGCCTGGCGACCCATCCAGAATTTGTCGTATTGATGTCTTAAATCTTCACGGCAAATCTTTCAAAATGTCTGCTTTTTTTTTTTTTTTTTTTTTTTTTTTTTCCTCTCACAGAAGTATCGCAGGTTTTGTGATTTAAAAAAAAAAAAATCACCCCAGCAAAGGAAAGTCTTGATCAATCCACTACGGTTGTGAAAACTGTTGAGGTTAATCTGTTGATCAATCCACTACGGTTGTGAAAACTGTTGAGGTTAATCTGCCGCGGCCGGGTTCGATGAATGTCAGTCTCAAGGCAGATTAAAAGCGTAGCCAGGCTTTTCAGGATGGGTTGCCCGGCAACTTTTAAGGTTTCTGTTTCTTAATGTTGATTTTTCTTTTCTTCAATCAAAACGTAGTACAAATAGCTACATAAGTCTGAGCTATAATTTTCATTACATTACAAAAAGTAACTCAGTTTCTCTATAAGTTATGATTTTTCTTGTTCAATATAATATATTAGTTTGGTCCTCCTTCATGTTCTCAGAAGCAAAGGCTTGGTTTGTGTAAAGTGTGTGCGTATGTAGATGTATGTCTGCAATGTGATTCTGTAGATCCTGTAAGTTGTGTGTGTTTGTATGTATTTACAGGTCATTTTTGTATCTGTATCAATATGTTATGGGTGCAGTGTTGTTATTTTCCATCTTCAAAGTGTTTGGGGTCTCCAGATGTTAGATCAGGTCTTCTGCTGGGCGGACACACCCTTCCAGTAGTCCAGTATGTCGTGAAGATCCTCATCCTTGGCAAACTGAACCTTTCGCCTCAGCGCGTGTCCGGCTGCCACGTATCCTTCGTCCTCCATGGACGCCTGCCGGTGCCTCTTACGGTGCAGTTTGAACCTCTCCCACAGCCCCAGGGTCGGGGTGCAGAGGAGCCCTTCCTCCTCCTCGTCTTCCTCTGGGCTGGAGCAGTAGCTGAGGTTGTGGTACTGGGGCGAGAGTGGGTAGTGAGGCGAGAGCTGGGAATAGGCCAGCTCCCGCTGCTTGGCCTGCCTGCTAAGGGTGAGAGGGTCTAACACAGATGGCTTACGGCCCCCTGGGTGATGGTGGAGCTCCTGTAGGATCTGGGGGTGGTGCTGCAGGTCCTGGAGGTGCTGCTGGGAGCCGGGATAAGAGTGACGATGTTCATTGTACTGGCGGATCCTCTGGGCTTCAGCTCGTAGGATAGCTGCTGCTGGAGTGACTGTACGGATGGCCTCCCCACCTCCACCTCCCCTTTCTCCTCTCTCTCCGGGTGAGGTCCTCTCGATATAGCGGGTCTCTGAGGAGTGGTAGCCTCCCTCCGAGCGGAATGAGCGAGGGCTCCGGGCAGAGCCTGGAGAAGAAGAGGTGCTGGGCCTTTTCGAGGTTGGAGGAGCCTCCATGCTGTGGTGTCGCTGCAGTGAATGATGGTAGCTTCTCCCCCTTTCATCTCTTCCTCCTCTTCCTCCCTTATAAACTGGAGAGAGGAACTCGCCTCCTCTTTCACCCCTCTCTACTTGCTCAGAGAGGAGCACCAGCTGCGGCTCTGCAGTCGAAACAGCCCCACCACCTGCAGAAGACGGGGATTTCATCCCCTGTTGAAAGGAGGTAGACTCAGATTTGAGAGCATCTATACAGTTGTTAATAATCTGGTTAACTTTATCAACTTCTTTAGCGATGGTTGAGATCTCTGCGACTGAGCCCTGGGGATTTGCTTGTGGCGACATCTCTCTTTCTCGCTCTCGCTCTCGCTCTCGTTCTCTTTCCCTTTCAATGCCAGACCCCCTCACCTCCATGTAGTTAAGTTTAGCAGGCTTGTGCGGCGGTGTTTCTATCACCTCCTGCAGCTTGTAAGGATCTATCTCACCACCCTGAGGAAGGTACGGCATTCTGGACAGACTTTCCCCAGCAGCAAGCTTCTGGGATCCTCCACTCCCTCCCTCTATATCCCCTTCTCCACCATACTTTAGCTCTATCAGAGTCCTCTGGATCCTGCTCATCTTCCTTTCCTTTTCCTCCATGATCCTCCTCTTCCTCAGGCAGTGGACAACTAGGCCAAGGAATAGTAGCATACCAAATAAACAGCCTAAAATCGTCATGATGTAGTGGGTTGCTGACGACTGATTGGCTACAGTCCCAGGCCCGGCCCGACGGCCTGTGGGGATGGTCAGACAGGTGTGGTTGAAGCGCAGGGAATTTCGTATAGAAGCCACACAGTACGTATATTCTGTGTTAGGTTTTAAGTGCTTTAGCTCAATATCTTCTTTCTGATTTTTCAGATTCTGGATGTCTGTGAAGAAGCTGTTGTTATAAAGCACCAAGATGTACATTTTCCTGTACGGATGAGGAATCTGAACCGTTATCACAGCGCTGGAATGTAGCACCTGCTTTAGCATCATGATCGGATTGGCGTCAGAGAAAATTGGGCTTGAACTGATGACTTCATCGGGAGGAGTCCCAGAGGCACAATCATCCAATCCACAGGGAGAGGCAAAATCTGGGAGCGGGGTGGTGGAATCAGGCACACCAAGGACATAAAAGGATGTCACACTATTGCCGTCGTCTGTGCATACAAGACTGAGCACGTGCAGAGCGTTGCGTTGGGTAGACATGCGGGGGTTCTGGCTCAGGAGGTTGTAGCCGAAAAATCCTTGAGGGGAGTCGCACACCATCCTCTCGCTGGTCCTGTTCGGGAAGGCTGAGAGCCAGCGCAGGAAACCCAGCAGCTCACAAGAGCAGTTGAAGGGGTTGGTGTAAAGTTCACAGGTAGTCAGCTTCGAAAGTCCAGAGAACAAGCTGCCATCCAGTACCTGGATCCTGAAAAGGGACAAAAGGAAAATCATAAATTAGACATATTAAAAAATACAATTTAGCATTGCATGTCTGCAGTGTTGTCAAACTTAGGATGGACAGTGTAAAAGGAAAGTATCAAAATTGATCTTTTTCATTCATGTATTCTTTTCCCATGTCAAAATCTTTCCTCAACATTACCCAAAATACAACTCAATCACCAGCAGCACAGTCAGAGATTTGGGTGTATTTTGCTAGTACTAGCCTCGAGCAGTTGGCCTCAAGCGGAGGCCTTTTCAGCTCATGCCTTTTAACTCCATATCCCCAATTCTTTTCATTTTCAAACTTGTAGTTTTTCAGCTCCCTCAAGTGACGTCATTTGAGGCTCACTCTGGAGCCCCAGAAGGATTTTCTACCGAACTTTTGTTCACATATTCAGTAGTATTCCCCAAGACCTGCACACAGGCTTTGATGTGGAAATCAGCGCATTTCCCCCCTTTAAAGATACTGGTTACCAAGTCTTCTTATAGTTCAGTTTATGGTCTCCCAAATTACCTTTCAACAAGCCCCAAAGAGCAGTTCAACTTGTTCCATTCAGCTGTTGCTTTAACATTTAAGTCAAAAGATCAATACCAGTTACAGTACCAATAGCAAGAGCAAGACAGTTATTCCCACTGAGGAAAAAGTAGAAATCTCAACTTTTATTGAAAAGATTGGCTTGTTACAGCATTGCATCATGGTTTACTGAGGTTACTGTCAGTGAGAAAATTACTATCTCTGCATCTTCTGCAGTGCTTCCTTTTTCCTGCTAAGCCTTTGGGGTGATGACACCAAGCCTGACATTTAACATTTGACATGTTTCAGTTGTTCTTGAGAACCTCACTACATTCTCCTACCTTGTTCCAGTGTGGCTGTGCTAGAAATGTTTATACCACAAAACATGCACTCCGAAAAATTATGTGTATGAAGTCACTATTAAACAACAAAACAGCTACAGGACTGCAATGATTATAACCAATAAATCATTAAATACATTTACTAGAGCTCAAGGTTAATTCTTAAACCGCCTGTTTGGTCCGGCTAACAGAACAAAAATCCAAATGTAATACATTTTCAGTAATTATGAGAGAATATTTAATTCAATTTAAGTAACCTCAACAATGAATCGGATATTAAAAGAGCTATTTCTTTCCTCTATGACATCTAATTGATTAATAAACTAATTATCTTTGCACTAATACAGTGTGTTCTCTCTCTCTCTCTCTTTAATTAGACACATACATGGACCCAGGTCAATACCTGTTCATGGAGAGGTCTATATTCTCTATGTTGGGGCATTCCCAGAAGGTGTTAGGTGTAACAGTCTCGATGAGGTTGGCCTGCAGGTAGAGATACTGCAGCTTGCCCAGGCCCCGCAGCATCCCCTCTGTCAGGTTCCTCAACTTGTTAAAACCCATCTGGAGAACCTGGAGAGACAAAGACAAGTGGGATTATTCTAATCTCTGAAGAGGTAGCCAACACCAGGCATCACTCACTGCAAGCTGGGAACATGCAGAACAAACAGACGACAGTTCTGTACAATTCGTGTTTCACATGGTGATCTAAGCCTCAATGCTGTGCTGAATTTACTAAGATCTTGTTCACATTTTACCTCCTGGCACAGCTCCAGAACCTGGGATAGATGTGTAAGCATGCCAGCTCATTATGGCCGCGTTTAGCTGAGTTTGGTGAAAACACTTTTGCTTCAATGTCTCTGGAAGCCGTAATGAGCGGGTGTTGTCTTTGTTGTGTTTGTGTATGTGTGTCCATCTGTTTGTATAATGCTGGAAGAATTTAAATCCTTTACTTGTGTACAAGTATCACAGTGTATCATGAATCACTTCCTTTCATTACAGTCAGAAGTCCTTAACTCAAAAGTACTTACTTTAGTATTATCAGCAAAATGTACTTAAATATTTAAAATAATAGTACTCATTGTGAATAATTTAATGGTTAATTCCAAAATTATACATTTTTTCATACTTTATTTTGAAAAATATAAACATTTGTTGTTTATAAAAAAACGCTTTTTGTCATTTTCCAAAATAATCAAAAGTTTTTGAATATTTAATCAATCTAAGGCCGATGTGCCCTTGAGCAAGGCACTGTACCTCCAATGTACATGTGTGTTCCAACAGGTGCTAGCCCAGATGGCTTAAATGCGGAGAAGTAATTTCATGTTTGACGTGATCAGTAAAGTTTCTAAAATTGAAATTAAATTTAAAAATATTGTACAAAATGACATTTGCGTTTTTAATTATAAACGGTCTAAATGGTGTATAAATACTGTGAAAGTATCAAATGGAGAACTGCACACAGCCTGTTTTTATAATCCTTAAAATGAGCCATCAGGACTTTCATAAGGTTTTGATGTCACAACTATACAATCAACGCGCTCAGCCTTGCTCCCAGTACAGCCAACCCAGACAACAACATCCAGGTAGGCTACACTCTGTTAGCTGCGGCTGTCAAAAAAAATGGCTCATTCATATTAATAAGATGCAGCGCAAAACAAAACGTTGTGCTCTTGCTCAAACTCCAGAGAGAAGTGTGAGAGAGGTAAATGTAAAACTATATACTCAGATGTTCTTTGGTTCTTAAAAATCATAAATATATCTTCTTATGGATATCAAAACCTCAAATAAAAGCCAGGAGGAGTGTAAAATATGAGACCTTTAAAGGGTAAGTTTATGAATCTGACCAGATATTTGATACAAATTTCTTGAAAGATTTCAATACTTGCTCTGACAGTCAGTGTTAATTGTATTTATTATATGTTATTAGTATGTTTATGTTATCAGCCTGCTGATGCATTCATGTGTGTTGCGGTTTGTTAGACTGGAGCTAAATTGAAATGTTTTCTCCATTCTATATGTGTCCCTTAATAAGTGCATGCATGAATGTGCATGTGTATAAATGTAGATTATGTCGTTGTTTACCTGCAGGTTGAATTGTGCCGAGAACGCTCCATCTTCCACGTAGCTGATATCATTCTTGGTGAGGTTCAGATAGGTGAGGTTGCCAAAGCGACTGAGTGAAGAATAATGCACCGACCGTATCTTGTTCTCGTTCAGCCTCAGATCCACAATAGTGCTGTTGAGAGAAGTGTGATGGCTTTAGACGTTTGGCAAAAAGGGAAAATAATGTTGACAAAACTCACTTTCACTGTAAGTTCTTTTACCTGTTAATGTGGGAGGGGATGGCTTCATAAGGCGGCTGGTTCATACTGCAGATAGCCAGCCACACAAAGCCTTTCTCCCCCTCGATAAGCCAGCAGTCAGCTGTCACCATTGGCAACCGCATTACTGACAGCAGGGCGAGCCAACATAGGAAGGAGCTTGCTGTGGACAGGACCACTGATGAAGAACCTCCAGTCACGTTATGTCTCTGCCGTCCCTGTCCCGTCCTCTGGGCCATTTGGGATGTTGTCACAATATCCATTGGAGAAAGCCGAACACAGATGCTCGCCATCTAACATTTATTCATGCAGGCTGGCGCCATTTGAAAAAGAGTGAGGGCCGGTTTATAATAATATATCAGCGTATGGTGACCTGGTGTTACTTTTTTTGTCCGATTTGTGTCTGTACTGCTTGAGGTATAGTCACAGCATAGCAAAATGTTCCGGTTTTTCCTTCGCTTCTCTAGTAATTATACAGCAAATTGAAGTTTGAGTTGAACTCATGTAGGAATTAAGGATTTATCAAAGTAGAAATGAGTGTAGGAATGAGATGTATCACTTCATTGGCAGTATGCGAGTCTAGGTAAACTGTATCAACTGTTACTTAATTAGGGGGTCACATTTGATTTGTTATGTATAAATTGGCAAGTGGAAGTCGTCCTGGTGCCAGATTGGCTGGTACTCATGTCTTCTGTGGCCATCTGCATCTCTGATTGGACAAGCACCTCTTTTCTTTCTTCCTCATTCCTCGCTGTTCTGTACTTGGTGTGAGAACTCGTCCCTGGAGGAAAAGGAAAGAGAGAGAGAAGAGGGTGTTAATGAAACACAGTGGTTTATTTTGTGAGATACCAACAAACACAACCCTGTTACCAGCATGATGAAACAGAGGTGGTTATTTCTTCTTATATAACAGCTACATACACACCCACGGCACACACAAATTCACGCATGCACACACACACACACGTTGGTGCAGATACACAACAAGCACCTGCAAAACTTAAAAATATGCACAGATTGTGGCTGCTGTATGTCCACACACAAACCACACACCTATTTTCTGCCACACCAATAGCCTTGAGGGGCCTTGATAGGCCTGAGCTAAGATTGGCCATTACTCTGATACTGTATCTAATTAATTAATCTGCTCTAAATAAAACACTCTCTGGGAAAAACAGCTGATGTCTGACGGAAGGCAGAGAAAGGAAAGAGGCAAATAGCTGCGGAGTGAAAAGTGGGTGCAAGAGGGTGATGTGGAGTGATGTTTGGGGGAGGGGAGAGAGATGGCGAGATGGAGCAAAGAGACAAGTAGAGGGAGGGATGAGGCGGTGAAGAAAGAAAGAGGCAGTGATTCTGTGAGAAAAAGAGGAGGCTGGGAAGAGGAAGAGCTGTAGAGTGGCTTTCTGTCTGTCTGTTTGGGAGAATTTGCTGGAATAGTGGCCCCTCTCTCTTCTCTTTAAGAGCCTCTTTTTCTCAGCTATAAGAGCAGCAAACAGGATGTGACGTCATGGAGGTGAAGGAGAATGAGCAAAAGGTCTGGCCTTCCTCACAAGCATCTTTTGACTGATGTTCCTTCCTTATTGATTACAGCTGAATAGCAAAGCAGAGAGGTGCTGATGTGTTATTTCGAATTCGAGAATGACGGTAAAAGAGAGCAACATTTTTTTGTGAATGGAACAAAGCTTCTCTCAGTGTTATGTGTCCTTGTAAAGAGCAAACGGCCTGACGTCACAGTCTGGCTAGGCACTGTTCCACTTACTCTTTATTATATCTTGGTGGATGTCTTTTTGATCTTTATTTCTACTTTATTATGCATACGATAATCAAATATCCACTACAGAACTTTAAAGAGAATAAAAAAGAATCAAATTTGAACTCTTCTTAAAGTTATGGCTAAGGTTTTTAAACAGTTAAAGTCTGTGTAAAGGAGATTCTGAGATTTCTTTCAAAATAAATTAAATATGTTGGAAAATTGTTTCTGAAAACATGTGAAAAGACTTTGAACAATATATTACTGAAATGTGGAGTTAGAGGTTAAAACAGTTTTTAGTCCAGGATTTTTTTGGGCAGTCCTTAAAAGGTGGCTCGATGACACACTGAGCATATCCCTTCATTTATTCAGGGTGTTAGTCATGTCATTTTCTGAACTCATCTGACCTGTTTCAGTTGCTTCAAAATTGCTGCTTGACTGCTCCCATGAGTGGCCGTGGCTTCAGCATCTTCAGCGGTCATGCCCCCACAGTCCACAGAGAATACTGCTGCTGCTCATTTTTGCCTGATTTGACACTTAATTTCATAAACTTGTTGATATTTCAAATCATTCAAATTTGGCCGGGTGGTTAAGAACACTTTCTTCTTTGGTCTGAGAAACTCAGAACACATATTTATTCTAACTTTACACGGACTTTAAATATTGTATTTGTTAGCAAGCTGTTAAGCTGAGCTGTAATGTAAAAGGAAATCTATTTGCTAGCACGGCACCACATGTACTGCTAATTAAACACAGAGTACAGTTAAGATTGATCGGAGTGATTTGCAGGTATTTGGTTATAAACAAAGTATGTGACAAAGTGAAACTTTTAGCGCCAGAAGAAAAGTCAAAGTTATTCATGATTTCTTGTGTGGCAATTCATGTAATCGTTGAGATATTTGAGTCTGGACCAAACAGGTGGTGACTTTGACAACCACAGAGCCATGTCACGAGCATCCAGTAGGGGTAAGTTTGATACTACCAAATAAATTAACCCAAAAAGACTCTCTTCTTAGCACATTATATCTATGCTGCTGTTGTATGCACGAATACAGCTAATTCACAAATATAGCATTTCTATTGTTTGTGATTGTGTAATTAACAGTAAATAGTAAAAAAAGCAATACCTAATTTTTAGAAATGTATTTGGTAGTAATGAGGTTGTACTTTTAAAGGACCAGTGTGTAGGATTTAGTGACATCTAGCATTTTAGTTTTTGATTGCAACCCCATCGCCTCACCCTGTAATCTATGATAGCTGCAAACCCGTGAAAAACTGTACTGTAGAAACATGGTGGACTCGTCTGTAGATATAAAATACTCATTCAAAGGTAACAAAAACACAAAGAATCTTATTTTTAAGTGGTTACAGACATTACAAAAGGACCTTTAATGATAAATTCACCTCATGAATGACTCATGGCTTTCTCCTACGCAATAATATATCATGCACTTTTAATAATAGAAAGTCTTGTCGTTGATGCTGGTAATTCTGGCCCTCACATTACTTGGCATCATATTGAAAGAGTTTGTGGAAAATGCTGTTTTCAAAAATTAAATAGGCGACAATGGTTTTTTTTTTGCTGCTTTTTGTGTGTATTATCCCTGTCGAGACAGAATGGAGTGCATCATATCACATTTTGTTGACTAAGGTTATGCCGTCGTGCTGGATTTTTGCAAATGTCTTTTTCTTCTTTCTACCTCTACAGCACGAGCAGGAAGTTATGATTTCATCTCTTTTTACAAACGTCAGAAACAAACATTTATAGGTGTATACGCGCACACAAAAGCTTTTCCACCCAGTCAGCATAATCTATAATTGATGGTGAGACTTCCTTTCCCACATAGCATGAGACAAACTACCCAGTTAGGCCACCAGAGAAAGGGTAGGAAGTGCTGCCAGCTACACACACAAACAAACACACACGCACATATGCACAGGAAATGTCCATTTTGCTGACCGAGGGTTAAGCTTGTGTAAACAAGCTGTTGATAACGGAGAACATGGAGGTGTGAGCGAGTATGCAGAGCAGGCAGGGGGGAGACCAAACATTTTAGTTAACATGCAGGGATGGCTGATTTCTGCTTGACCTCTTTTTGTACTAAGGTAAGTGATGTCTGCTGAAGAGCCAGGAGACAGAAAAGCAGTGCAGGGCAGCAGAGAGAAGATACAGATACAGTAGCAGTTACCGGCTTGTACTTGACCTCCTTCTGTAGTAAATACACTTGTAGTAGCTGACGAGATATATGCAGAAGGAAGTGTTAACAGTCTGTCAGCCTTTTTTCCATTTTGCATCATTCATCACCTTCCCCGACCATGCTGGCGTACACTCTGCGTACTCACACGTCATTGAACAATCACGTGGAATATTCCAGCACTCAGCATCATGACTGGTTCACTTTTCAGCTATGTCATACTCAAAGATTTATAGTGTACAAACTGCCGTGCAGAGGGGAGGAGACCGAGGTGAAGGTGATGGGTTATGTCGTCGTGACTGTGGTGGTTGCAGGATATTTTGTGCAGAAGTACACACGTAAAAACAAATGTGAAAAAAAAAAAACCTAGAAAGTGTGAAGGACTTGGCTTGGTACTCGCAGTGGACCACCTTTCTCACATCCTCTGCTAAACAGCAGGGTACTTTGTCTTTTTACATGAGTGTTTTCCTGCGTAACATGCACATTTTATTCAGCGCACACATACTCAAAAGCAGCCAAACTTGCTGTTAACAAAACAGTCCAGCATCTTTTGATGGAATGAATCTGGATGTCTTAAAACCTACATGACTGAATATCTTTTTACAGTCATTGATCATTATCTCAGTGAGCCAGCAGCTTGTCAGAGAGGAATGAATGGTGGCAAAAATATCTTAAATCAAAACACTGACAAAAAAGTTTTAGGTTTCCACAACAGAAAACAACATCTTTATTGTTTTTCCAATTCTTGATTCTCCTCTCAGACCTCTGTGTCATAGTATCCAGAGTTGGGTGTAAAATATACAATAAAGATGATGGTTTAGTTCAGTTTCGCTGATACTTTCAGTGACATCTTAGAGGAGGTTGGAGGTCAGGCCATGGAAAAAGTTATTACATTTTGGTGCAGGTTGAGGAGTTTACTACTACACTTACTGAACAAATACAAGCAGCTGGTTTGCCTTCTAAAATCTTACTTTATTAAAATACCAAAATTAGACTATTGTGCAGGTTTAGTTAAGCTATGTACTCTCTTGGTGCTTTTCTAATTTGTTGTGGTTTTAGCTCTGGATGTTTCCTATTAACTGGCCCCATCTGCTGCTGTTTATTTCAGTCAGTGCTTCCAACTTCAACTTTTTTGTATGGATTAAACAAACAAGATATAACATGTTAGTCAGAACATTTTCCTCTGCTTCCATTCTATACTGAGCTAAACTCTCTCTTTATCGTAGCTTTAAATATAACTGCTGCATGCAAAGGCTTAGACTAATCAAAGTTTTAATATTGTACATGAGCAGTCATGATGATCAGACATGTTGTTAACAAGCCAGTAAACAGTTTATTTAATCCATTTTATTTAGAGGTAAATGGTTTATGTGAGAGCACCAGAAATGTCAGTAATAATCCCTCACTGGACACAAAGACTGTGTGCTTGCTAAACTACTGTAATTACAGTGAAGTCAAAGCTGAAACAGGAAGTCAGCTTGTAAAAACCGTTTGGATGATAATTTTATCTTTTGCCTTCATTCAGATAAGTTTGGCTAATAATAATCACCATAATAATCTCCATGTATGAGAAAAATAAATTGTACATAAACAGAAAACAGTGTAAACTGGGACGATAACCTTAACACAGACGTTCCACAAGTTGTTGTTTTTTAAGTCACCATGGATGTGGCATTGCAGATCACTGTTCCAGCTGCTACAATGAAAGTTCACAAGCCGGTGGAAAACAAAAAACATAAATTCTGGGACAGGGCGTCGGGGTAAAGGAGATCAGATAGGTACTGTGGAGCAAGGGCATGAAAAGATTTGAAGGTGAGGGGGACCATCTTTGAATCACATGCAGGACTTGACTGAGAGCCAGTGGAGGTGGTTGAGGGTTGGGGTGATGTGCTGCCAGGGCTCGCCGCGGGTGTGAACTTTTGCAGCAGAGTTGTGCAATACTGAAGTCTGTCCAGAGCTTTGCTGGGTACTCTGGACAAGACTTCATTGCAATAGTCCAGGCAGGAGATGATGAAAGTGTGAATAAGCGTCTAGAGGTTAGAGGTTTGTTTAAAACCTGTCTGACTGTCAAAACTGGTTGGCTTTGCATTTACAATTCATTTGTAAAATGGCCACACACACACACACACACACACACACACACACACACACACACACACACACACACACCCATTCCAGCATCTCTGCGTCCTTTTTTCTTCTCTGTGACTGATGAATAGCACTTACAAGATGGGTTATACTCCTAGGCAGGTTGTGAGTCAGGCAGAAATATCAGCACATTAATAACAGGCACACATTAATGTTCGCACATACGGTACGTGGATAAAGAAGCAGACACGCACACAGAAACACACAACAGAGTTACCCATCGCAGTGTGTAGTTGGCCGTCACACACTCTGCCAGTAGTCTCATTACTATTCCAAATCAACGTGGAAAACTGCAGCACTCAATGACTCTGTGAGGAGCCATCAACAGAAAAATGATGATGAAGGAAAAGCAGGATGACAAATGACCCATGATGCAGTACTGCACGTATGTGTTTGGACTTATTGTAAATCCATATTGTATTTGCATGTGAGTGAAAGTCCTCTGAGAATAAGGTAATGGTGATGATGAGGGCAGCTTCTCATGATTACTGCTCAGTACCAAAAGAGGAAGATTTTGAACAGAATGCAATGTTTTTATCGGAGTTTAAAATCATAATCCTTCAATTTTGTATCAAATCAAGCCCCATTTTTGGTATTTTATACAATATCCATCCACCTATTTTCTGTAACAAGTAATCCGTATCAGGGTTGCAGGTGTCTGGAGCCCAGCTGACCTCCCAACAAAGGCAGAATACACCCTGGACAAGATGCCAGTTCATCACAGGAAGTACCAGAGTAGCCGGTGAAAACCGAAGCATACACAGAGCAACAATAAATTCAATAAAAACTCTGTGAGAAGACAGAGTTTTTATTGAATTTATTGTTTTATGCTTTTTATTGGTAGCAGCGGGGTCTGCCATTCCTACACTGAATTCAGATTTCTTCCTAAACACAGGAAAAACAGATCTAAACCAGAACACTTTTGTCTAACATCTATGAGCCTCACTGTTTACTATTCGCTTTATTTACACAGTGTCAGAGTTGTATTAACTTACTTGTTATGCAAACCCGACATTTTCTACTGCTGATGTTTCATTAAAAAAAAAAAAAAAAAACATTCAGTTGGCGAAACAGTGAGTGTTGTTTGTCAAAAATGCGTCTACATAACAAGGCATACTTATTTTTGGATCAGTTAGTGGATCACTTTTAAATATTGCAGGGAGTAATACAACGAGAAGGAGCAGTGAGCTGTTAGATGCACACGTTCAATTCCTAACCAACTCCTGATACAGTGCCCTGCAGTTGGGAGTTATTTTTGACTGACTTCTTTATTAAAACAATGTGAGTTTGTTTAGCTGCACTGTAAACAGATACACTAGCCGGTTTTAAGGAGAAGTGGCTGTCATATTGAACACCACGGTAACTATGGATTGCTGTAGTGAATTAATTCGTATGGAAACTGCTCATTGGTGTATGAAGCCAAAAAAGTGCTTCCAGGCTGTCATTTCTCAGGGCCTGGGACACTGACAGTAAAAACAATGGACAGCATATGTGTTTCTGAAGAGCCGTCTTGAAACTCAGAATATGTGGCCCTGGCTGCTGCCATGTTGACACTCCTGCCTCTTCTGCTTCCCGGCTAAGACATGGATCATCAGTGGACTGAGGCAAGCCAAAACAAGTAAACATGTTTATTTCTGCTGTGAAGTTGGACATATGGAGGCTTATGGGAACTTATTTTGTAGCCAGCCTCAAGTGGACATTTGAGGAATTGCAGTTTTTGGCCAGATGTCTTAAATCACTACTGGTGGGCTTGTTGGAAAGGGGAGCAACCACTATGATGTGAACCAATAAGATGATGTGCACCACCACCAGGTAAGTCTGGCCATAAAATGTCACTTAATCAGTGCCATGGGAAATGCACCCCCCACGGGTCTAATCTTAGATGCTGTTTCCACAAATACTGTAGGTCCAAAAACTGTTTTATTCTCTTTTGAAAATAGAAAATTATCCATAATACCATAATAAACACTAAGACACAATAAGAAGCACGGAGAATTTAAAGTTCTGGCCAACAATGTTTTCCTTGTGTTTAACTGCAAACTTGATTTAGCTTTGAAACACTGTTACACACACAGCTTCTCCTAATGCTGAATGATCCTAAAATCTACATGGCTATTTTAGGATCGCTACCAAATAATTGAGAGATATAGAGATGCAGACACATGGATATCAGTAGTGTACAGTTTTTTCCTTTGTTGCCTGACAGTCTTTATTATGCTTTGAGTTCATCGTGTAAATTTGTCTGCTTAAAGGCTTGAAAATTCAGAAACTCATTTCTCTGCTTGAGTTCAAAGCCTTCGTTGGAGCTGTGTGAGACGGGAGTTGTCATCGCTCTGAATAAGTTGTTGGATTTGGGGGTTGTTTTTTTTTTTGTGGATGCTTCTGTCTCTCAGTCTGTCCTCAGAGCCTCCTGTATTATGTATCTAAAACTTTATCTACAGTATGCTCCACCTTGTTGGTGAAGTGTTCCTTTCAGACTTTGGATTTCAGATAGTCTACCTGGTTAAATTTAGATTAAATACAAAAAAAATAAGTGAATTCTCTTTGCCTGTGTTTTTACTATGAAGCATATTGATTCCCTAGGACGCGGAAATGTCAAACTGTGAAGAATTAATCTGTTCTCAGTGTCTTGGGACTTCACTTCAAACCGTATTACACAGTCAGTTCTGGACAGTACAATTCTACTCTGCCCCTGGTGTATATGCAGTCACACTTTCTACAGGGCACAAATGACACATGAGATCTGTGCAATCAATGAAAGTGAGTCATCTGGATTGGATTAGATTACAGAGCGAGAAGAAGTGAGGAGGAAGGAAAAAGAGGGAGGAGGTACGGGAGTGAAAGAGAGTCGGATCAAAAAGCATCTCGCTCTGAGGCTACATCTCTCAGCAAGAGAGGCGGAGTGAGAGTACGTCTGTCTGACGTCTGCACGATTCAAAGACATCGTGAGAATATAATTTGTTTTGACTCCCAGTCTCTTCCATCTTCAATTGTCCGTTTTACACCCCCTTTCACCCCTCCCATCAAAGTGATTGACTTTTACGGAAATAAGGCTTCAACATCTCACAAAATCACACTTCTCTGATGGGGACTGCAGGCCTACGTCTTTTCTCCCCCCACCCCACTGCCTCCCCTGGGGGTTTTAAAGGAGAGGGGGGGTGAGGGGTGTTGGAGTTTGGAGGTTGAGCTGACGTCGAGACTCGGCATGATGGACGTTTCTATAAGAGATATGGAAACATGGAGCGTGACGGACATTTCTATTATATAGAAATATTCCACTGCCTGCTACCCAGCCTGTGGTGTTGTCACTGCTCTGTTGTAGGGGACGGGAACTGGGACAAAATTGGAAAATAACAATACCATTGATACAAGCTCTTTTATTTTTCTCATCACAGTATAACATCTTTGTCTCATCTGTCTTTTCCCCTGAATCGCTCGCTGTCCGTCCGTCTGTCTGTCTGTCTGTCTGTCCGTCTGTCTTTGCAGTGTGGGGCATTACGCCAGAATAATAGGCACTGCTGATATAAATCTCCTCCATCAGCCCTGCGGTGTTCCACTTGTCACTCCCCTGCAGAGAGAAGTGAACATGCGAGATGCCATGGATGATCCTCTGTGGCGAAGCAATGTATGGTTACGTAATCCGTTTAGTATTCAGAGAGTAGAAAGGAGAAAAAAAAGAGGACGGGGACGGAAAAAAGATGGTGGAGAGAGTCAGAGCGACATGAAAGAGAGTAAATGAGAGCAGAAAGCACAGTGGAAATATGTTATAGAATAATACTATTAAAAATAATAACAATAGCCAGGCCTCATCACCCAACATTAGCACCAAACCTCAACGGAGCTCTGAACAGGGATAAAAAAAAAGAAGAAAATCTTGTAGGAAGCCTTTTACAGAGCAGCACAGCAGAAAAAATTGTTATTGGTTTCCAACAACAATGTGTGGCCCAATATGTGCAGAGAAGAATTAGTCGTAGCTAACCAGCTGGGGGTGGGCGATGTTTTTAGATGTTAGTCCAATTTGTTGCAGCACTTTGCACAGTACTCCATGACTCCACCTGCATGTTTAGTTAGTCCAGTTACTGTTACACTGAGTTTCCTAAAACCCCTCCATTGTTTAAAGAATGACAATGTGAAAGCTGAAAGATGAACCAAATGTAACTTCTCATGGGAATCCATGCCAACATTATCAAGCTAAGCTGTGAATGAGCTTTCACTTTACTGTATAAGTGAAAGTCATGAATGTATAGAACTGGATACAACACTGGATGCCCGGGTTAGTTCATTCCTGTGGACGCTGCTGGGAAGCATAAAACTACCCGTGGCTTCCACATCATGCGGCCGATAGATCAAGTGCAGCGGAGATTTCCACTGGCCTGCTTGCTAACTTCTGGTTTAACTTCCTCCACTGACTTGAAAGGAGATAAATCATTTAGTCCTGTGGCTCTTTTAGACTTTCTGAACATTACAGGAGCAAATAGATTCAATTCTGATTTCACATTTCACTGTAACGCTTGAAAAAAATTGAATTTACAGCCATTTCGTTCACAGTGTAAACTTATGAAAAAGTACTGAGCAGCACAGCAGCATACATGACGTACAGTTGTAATAAATAATAATTTACTTTATAATGGCATTATAAAATGTTTCAGTTTTCATTCATTTCTTTGTCATTTTGCCTTCGGCTAAAAGCCTTTTTGACATTTAAATTTGTAATTGCATTATTTTTTAAATACAATAACTTTGCAAATGTATTGATGTTTTGATAATGTTTTTATAGCATTTTATGATTGCTTTTTAAATGTATCAATTCATTCATTCATTATAATTAAACATTTAAAAAACTATATATACTTTGCCAGCATGCTAAACACTGTAATAAGATGAGTGTTGAATGGTGAATGGTGAAATGTACATCACAAAATTGCATAGCACGTCTCCTGAAGCTGATGCACACAGACTTACACACTCCCATTTATACACACACACACGCACACACACGCGCACACACACACACACACACACAGACACACAAACGTAGCGTAGGCCTGCACTGAAAAACAAACACGTAACACAGGTGTGATACGTGTGTGCGTGTGCGTGTGCATTCTGTCTCTCTCTCTCTCGCTGAGCGGGCAGTAGGCCAACGAGGGTTTTAACACGCTTAATGGGATTTCACACTCCCAAGTACACACACACACACGCACACACTCTCGGACACACAATAATGTTGAAGATAAACATGTCTGAAAGCTATGTGTGATCCCAGACAAATAAACACACACACACACACCCACACATGCACACTCTCTGATATAAAAGGATTTGTCAGGCTCCCACATTGTACACATGCAAAACTAATGGACTCCAATATATCCACACAGTAACATTACTGTTACTCACTCATTTCCAAAAGACACAGCTTCACACACCTGCCAGGACAGAAACACAGCCAGCTGTATCCTCTGTGCAAATCTGCCATTATATGTCATCTGACATTATGGTCGATGTGACTCGTAACTCTTCAGGAGGTGTTCTCCACTGTAAATCTGTGTTTTGAGCATAAAATACTCGCTGCCTGAAGGTTTTTGAAAGATAACTGAGAAGTTTGTAGCTAGGACGACTGTAGTAAGACTGAATTCAGTTATTAGATCCCAACGGTGACTCATGAAGTCAAAATGTTTAAAGGAGCTTTTCATGTTACACCTGCAGTGTAATCCATTCCTACACTCTTGATCTGTACAAACATACATTGCTTTGTCAATAAACAACTAAATACAATACTACGGAGGTACAGCACAGGGAGGTGATGTAAATGGTTTTGTATGTTAGAAACATAATGAACAATACAGATCAACAACACAAAAATATGTTATGCCGCAGGAGCAGTGTGACAAGTTTCCAAAGGACATTTTGACACTTTTTCTTTGTGACTCTGGCTCATTTGTTTGTGAGGCTCAAAATTCAGCAGCATTTATAATGGAAATAATTCACACCTAAATCAGTTAATTTCAGTGGAATCACAGCAATCTGTTGATTTCTGTCATCCATTTGACAGATTATTTAGTCCAAAGCAACATACAAATGATCCAAGCTCACATGCAAAGTAAATATGCACAGAGCTTTTACATAGACATGTAAATTCACCCTGTTTGTCCTTACTAGTGGTTACAACTCATACCATAAAACAACAGCTTCTGGTTTGATTCCCGGTTTGATTTTCATTCACCTGTTTTTTTATGCACATTTTCAATTTGTACATAAGTCAGTGGAAATGCTGGAAATTAAAAAAAAATAAAAATTTGAAAAAATGTAAATATTGCTATTGCTCAGTTTTTTTTATTTTTATGCTTTGCCAAAGAGAAAGTTTAACAAAGTGGAAACAGAATAAGCCCATAAATCATGACGTACATGAAGCATGTGACAGAGTTTTAAAGCTTCTACTGGAAAATGAACACATGAAACAAACAGACACTATATTTCCCTCATGGTTTTTTCGTGGTCCATGGTGGCATTCTTTTATTTATGTAATAATTGAATGGAACAGGTTAGCTCGGTTAGCCAGGAGGTGGAAGAGCCAGGACTACTGACACGACGGCAGCCAGTGCCACAAACTCTGAGCTTTAAACAGCTCTTCAGAAATCTGTGAGCGACAAGGAAAGCAACGTCCGTTCTTTCTACTGTCAGCGGTCATGACAGAAGTAGAATGTACAGATAAGTTGTCTTGAATTAATTGTGTTCACTGTCCAACTGGCACCCGAGAGCAAATGCAGTCATTACATAACAACAGCACCTCTCTCATAGGTTTGCAAACTGCTGTGGATCTGAGTGGACTGAAGCTGCCAAGCAAGCTACAAACAGTTCTCTCATGCCAATATGCGGTAAGAATTTGATACTCAGATGATTGATTTTTTTTGTCTGTGTGTGTGTGAATTATTCCTCCAGGAGTACATCTGTTTAGACTGATCATACTCTAACACAGGTGTGTTATGGATTTATCAGTTCCTGCAGAAAATAGTCTCCAGAGTTCTCTGAGAAGTTGACTGATTTTCTTTCCAAACAAGCAGCTCTACTGTATCTATCTGTTGTCTTCAGAGCATGCAGTAAAATATGGGACCTCTACACCGAGAGAGTGAGTGAGAGCGAGAGAGAGAGAGATTTCTTAGTAATAGAAAGCAGAGCTTATGTGCTCTGGTAGGTGGACCGTGTTATGGCTTGTCTGAAAACTTTTGAAAAGTTTGGCTTCAGAACTTCAACAGACAAATGACCGGAGCTTCATGCTATAACTCATAGAGGAAAGCATCTTTCTCTCTCTCTTTCTATTTCTACAGTATCCGCCTCTCTCTCTCATACAAACACAAACACACACACACAAACAAACACACACATACAGCTAGCAGCAGTTGAAGAAGCATCACTCAGACACCTCAAGCTGTTAATTTCCTCCCTGTCTCGATACATGCAGCCAACTGTGAAATGTTATAAAAGCAACATGAGTGTGTCTTCTCAGCGCGCACACACACACCTACACACACACACACAAACCTTTTCCCCACTGCCACTTCCTGATAAACACATTATGGTTAAAAGTATTCATATGACCCGTGACTCTGCCAAGAGTACAGGTTTGTGTCTCTGCATGCCTGTCAGCTTGCTTTGCTCATTTTGTGTGTGTGTGTGTGTGCGCATGTATGTGACAGGCACGAGTGAGCTTGTGACTGAATTTGGGAGGTCGAACGTAATGGAAATGAAGCTCACCTGCTATCCAGGTTGCCGCTGTGTTGACAGAGAGACAGACAACCTCTGCTGTGATGGTGTGAGCAGCAACTGAGATAAATGATGGAGATAATGGAACACTATGGTAAAAACTTTTTTTTTTTGTCTCTGTCATAGTAATACGATCCCTGTCTCACTCACACACACACACACACACACACACACACACACACACACTAGACACACAGACTGTAGTCGTGATATATCATGACTACAGTCTTCCAGAAACCTGCTTTAATCACAGAGTAAGATCTGAAATCAGGGACTTCTAAATGGGTGATTTGCAGAGAGTAGATTATGTTTATGGTCATTTCTGGAGTTGGAGGGACAATAAAAAATTTGACTGGAGACCATTTAAGAGAGGACCTGTCAATCACTACACTCACAAGCCAGTCTTTAAATGCTTGGCTCAATAAAGACGAGGGACTTTGTTCAGGCAGTTGTTTCTAAATCTGGATGAAAACCTGCACTGCCAACTTAAACAATAACATAAACAATGCTGTACTATATAACGTTGTGCTTCACTATATCTCCAGTTTGTTTCACTACCAAGGAGAATGGGGAGACTGCATCATCGTGTCCTTGAAGTAAGGACATACGTTCGTTAGCGGCCATTCTCGCTGCTGTTCAAGCATCTACTTTGCATTTAAAATTCCCAAGACAATTCTGTTGTCATCTAGTATCACGAAACTAGTCAATCACTGCAGTTAAACATGCCCGAAACAGTCTTTTGTAGTACTCAGACTGCAGCTTTAAACAAACTGTCAGCAGGACAAAGTGCGAAGCACCAAGATACTTTTCACGTTTCAAAGGAATTAGTGACAATTTAATGAGCTGTGTGATTTGCATGCAGGTATGTCGATGTTAAGCTGTTTGAATGGTTTCTCTTCTAATCATATTTTTTTAATTTGAGTAATTGTTTGAGGCCTGAAATCACACACAAAAAGCTAAGATTAAAAAAAAAAGAAAATGTTCCATCGGACGTGTGAGTCCGACAAACGCAGCTGAAACACCTCCTGTGTAGACATGTCATAGGAACCTTGACGTGTTGACATTAGCTAGTGGCAGCTGTTACATCCAGGATGTATTACTTTTAGTAACAGTGACATGTGAAAACTCTCTCTGCTTTGAAGCAAGAAAAAAAATGCTTTGTGCCGCATTAGTTCACTTTGAGCTTTCACGGCAGAAATGGCTCATTTTTGTTCTAATCTAATTTTTTTTGTGAAGAGCAGAGGATTTGTAAAAGGTAGAGGAAAGTTATACAACCGGCTACAAACTTTGTTTTATGTCAGTAACATTGCAGAATCAGTGTAGTCTGTGCAACACTTGTGAAATTGATCATTTGGCTTTAATTATTTTGTCCCTGTTTTTTTGTCATAATGCAACTTTTACAGTTTTGTCCCGGAGCTGGGACACAGCCACTGAATGAAATCACAGCAGCTGTCTCAGCTTTACTGCTATTAAAACTCATATGTAGTTTTTAGTACTTAAAGTTGCATTTGGCAAATCTGCACACTGGCAAGTTGGAGAGGTTTAATACCAAGTAATCATATAACATAATGCACATGGCTGGTCAACACTTGCCAAACACTGTTGGTAAAGTCCAGCTTTCACTTTGCTCTGACTCATCTCTCTGAGAGAAAATGTTGAAATATTCTGAGATATTTAACTTAAAAAAGAACAAGAAAAAACGTCACACTGATTGAAGTTAAATCATTAAGATATTTAAAAGTCTCAGATTGCACAAAGCTTTGGTTTTTTACTTTGTTTGTACCAGTGTTGAGTCTGTAGGCAGGAGGACACAGAATAAGTTTCCTACTGATACCAAAACTACAGACCCAATCCTGTACGTCTTATTTAGTTTGCAGTTCTTCTCTAATGTTGCTCTGCTTTGTGATTTAGGCTGATAAAACGTTTGTAGTCTTACATAAAAGTCCTCTTTAATAATGTAATCAAACATTTCTAAACTCTCAGATCAGGATAATTCAGCAGCATCCTCCATCATCACAGTTAACCTGTTTAAATTCAACATTGCCCTCTCTATAAAGTGTTTCCCTCAAAAATCTAATGCAGTGTATCGTTTCCAGCTCTGCACTAAACGCCCTCTGAAATTCACAAACAGTAGCTGCAGGGTGCCTACGGTCTCAATGACACAACAGGACAATAGACCACTTGCTGTCTCTCTCTCTCTCACACACACACACATACACACACATGCACAATCTGAATAATCAGGTTAGACTTTAAACATTAGTATGCCTTTGTGGCTGCTCATGTATGCAAATACAGTTGTGTGTCAGCAGAAAATGTCCATACAGTAACTACACAAACACACGAATGCTTTTAAGAAACACTCAAAGGACCTTCAGGAGCATAATTTAATATGAACCCATCTGAGAATAAGAAACAGTGAGTGAGTGCTGACTGGATGAGTGGATTTATATTATAATTTAAAGTGCCTGAAAACATGTTTTTAAATCTTACATATTTCTTTAATAAATGAAATATTCAAAGCTAAATAAGCTTTCAATTATATTAGAAAAAAACACCCTCAATTACGAGTTCAACTCATAATCAGGACTGTATGACTGTGACTTGATCTGTTCACCTTTAGGACTTCTCATTCACTTCCACTCATGAATGCAATGTGGATGAAAGAGCTGGAAAAATGTATCTTGAGTTATTTTGTCAAACTACTTTTTTTCAAGGTCAAGAACATACTTTCACTTTCACTGTCAGCTGAGCTCACATGTCAAAGGATACTTCTCCATGACAACAAACATCAGCTGATGAAATGTGTCCCCTCATCCCTCCTTGTATAACTCCTTCTGTAATGTACGTATTATCTGTAACATTGATAACTTTTACACTTTGCACTATATGATAAATAGAGAGTGATGTTGGACACAACCAGTGTGATACGGTTTAAAAGTTAAGCAGTAGATCTTGAATTGGGATTGTTTTGTCAGACTAATATTTGCATGGTTGAGATATGAACTAGCTAAACCTGTATATTATTATTATATTATTGTATTGTATTGTTATACTGCTAACTGCTCACTCTATGAGCTAGAGAAAGTTTAACGTCAACCTCTTTCTTGTAGAATCAGAGGTAGCTAGGAGCCGTAAATAATACAGAAAACAAACTTAAGGCAGCACCTCAGTTCTTCAGTAGCTGATTAGTGTGTTTCCAACAGACCCCCATCCACTTCAATGCAGTGCGAGCATGAACAGACAAAATCCAAATATATAAATCCCTCCTGTAAAACTTTGACTGATAATACCCGTCAGTTTTCACTCCCGACTCATCAAAAAAGGCAGCTTGGTCAGTGGCCATACGCTTGAAAAATGATGCTGTGGGTAACCCTCTGACAACATTTGCAGATGAGCCAGTCTGGCGTAGTGTTTAGATGTGCTGTCGGTGACATAGAGTGAGAAAGTCTGCACATGGAGGAGGTTGGGCTGGATTAATGGATCAAAAAAAAATTCAGGATTTTCACCCAAGAGACCAAGGTTAAAGTCCTGTGTGGAACCAAAAGGCAACCTTTACTTCTGATATGTTACGTGCTCATTTTCTCATCTAACGACCATTTGAACTCTAAACTACAATGTCAAATGTTTCACAACAAGCTGTATTTTGAAAGTCTATCTGGGCATTGCATATGTATTGCATTGAAATTTTTACTAACTTGAGAGTGAAACCCTGAAAAACTGATGCCATGTCATAGTTTGAAGCTTGAGGCCACTGACCAGGCGGCTGTATTTGAAGAGTTGGGAGTATATATTATTATAATATTGTGTCAGAGTCTATTGCTTATTAATAAGAACAAATTAGTAAAATAAGATTTAAGGGCCTTCAAGAAATTACATAAATGTCTGTCAGTGACAGGCACTAATTAGTTTTTTTTAAACAACAAGGATAAACACTACATTTCTTATTTCACGTTTTATGAATATATTATTGCTCTGGGTCTCTCATGTGAGACTCGGTGTGTGCCTGCTTTGTAAATGTGTGCCTGGATAATGGAGAAACCACTGATTGATGGAAAGGTTAATCATTCTAGACAGATGGTATGTGCTGCTAAATCAGCATTAGGTGAAGTCAGTCTCCCTCTGTGTGTGTGTGTGTGTTTGTGTGTGTGTACATCAATGTGTGCATGCCTGCTTAGGCTGTAATGAGTAGGTGTCCGCAACTTGGCCATGAAAGGAGGGAGACCTGGCCAGTCAGGCATCATGGGAACCAGCAGCCTCATTATTTTAGGTGTATGGAGACGACACCAAAAAAAAAAAAAAAAACATCATCCGCCTCCTGACTTGTATTGTGTGTGTTTGTGGGAAAGCTGCTCTGTGACATGAGAGACAAAACAGCTACCAACCAGGCGGGGGAGGCGAGGTCAACACCTCATCACAACAGAGCTTCATCCGATTCCTACAGCCTACAGAAACATCGCCAAGGTCATTTCATAGCATCCGTGACTCAAGTGGTGATTGGAATGACCTGGAGAGGATGTGTGTGTGCGTGTAATAAATCTGATGACACTCCATAGACTTCATAAAATCTGTTGACCTAATGACACTGTTTCACTGGAATGGTCATGTGTACACATACACACACACACAGCCCTAATGCATAGCTTTATATTTCACTAAGACATGCATTAGAGCCGCGATGCTTCCATCTATTACATACATAAAAGATGATGCCGCGTAAACAAAACGCCTTCACGCAAGCAAACTCACGCACAGCCTCCGAACACGAGTACACACACAAACATATTCACACATGAGTTGGAAAGGAAGGAGGAGGCAGCACGCCACAACTAGTGCAATGTGCTAAATGTGTTTTTACATCCTGTAAACACACTAAAACTCTTTCACACTCTCTCACACACACTCACACAGGGATACATAAGTGGGAAGCGAGTCAGAGAGTAGCAGGTTTTTGTGATTTGAGAATGAGATGTAAAAAAATAAAAAACAAAACATTGTTGCAATCTCTGTCACAACATGTGGGAGGTATTTCTGAGTATTTCAAATAAACAGGTGCTTCATTACGTTTGTGAAAATTTATATCGCGGGTATCAAATATACCGTGGAATGACGTAGCCAGTAATGTTTGCTCAAAACGACTTATGTTTATGTTTTCCTGTCATGCACCCGTGTGAACAATGACTGACCTCTGTCTCAATGGCGAGGAAACGATGTTACACTGCAGCAAAACCTCTTAGGCTGCGTTCAGACTATTAAAAAAGCTCCGGGGCTGTGTTGGTGCAGACAGACACAACACAACACAATCCAAGAAGTCTGGTTTAAGTGAACCATCCACAAGTTTGTCGCAAAAGTTTAAAGCTGCTATACTCAAATATTCTTTATGTTGTCAATCGATCAAATGTCTGTGTGTGTGTGAAAGGTGATGTTCATACTGATGAACCCAAAGATAATTATCACAAGACTGCACATTTATTAGCAGCTCAGTAGTGTGTTTCAGCTCTTTGTTTTGGTTTTACAGCCCTGCAACTTTATTCTTTTTGATTCACTCACAGACAGGCAATATTATAGAGTGGAACACTTAGCAAAGAGTAAAGAATAAATATTGGACTTAAATTCATAAGGTGGTGGACATGAACACAACTAATGCTGCACCTTACACATTTGCTGGAAGTAGCCAAATAAATAATTTAAAGCCGGTTTAACCAAACTTTTTACTGAACAAGACAGTGACACCTCTTGAGCCCTTGTTTAAAAAATATAACAACATTAATAATAATGATAAAGATGATAATAACGATGAAAAAAAACAGTGCTGACCCTGCTTTGTGGCTTTCCTCTGGACTGACAGCCTTCAGGCTGCTCTCCTGGGAGGCCCCTCGGCTCCTCCACATACTGATGCTGGTTATTAGCAGCATTATTATTTTAAGGTAACAATAGAGACTATAGTTCATTAACAGTGACAAGATGATGGGAATAATGATAGCTGTTGTTTTTTTCTCTCTTCTTCTTTCACTATGTAGTACAGCTCAGCTTTGATATTGTCATTGTCACACCTTCATGCACATCAACACAACACAGCACGCCTTCATGCATGCAGACATACGAAGACGCGTACCCTCATTTTCATATCTTTTCTCCCTCTTATTTTGATTTTTCTTTCTTTTGGTCTTGCGTTGTTCTTGTTACGTTCTTTGATGTTAAATTTGAAATTGATTGAAATTGAAAGATCGACCCCTGCTGTACTAACACTACAGTCTCTTTGAAATGAAAAGGATGCACTTTTGTTTCTGACAGTCTGAAAGCTACTTTAGGGAGGAGGTGGACAGTTGTACCACAAAGCACATGACTACAGCCCTGTTTTTCCCAAAGTCCTGTGCCCTGGGCATTGGTGGATGCAAGACAATTCTACATTCAAAGCAGCTAAATCATTTCTCACCTCCACTCTTTGTGTAAATACTCATACTACTGTGAAGAATTGCTTACACAACCAGCATAGCACATTTTGATTGGCATCTCTGAGTGAGTTGGAGGTGCCGCATCAAAGCTTCATTTCCACGGTTACAGTTTCACGGAGACACAACAAGCTGCTAATAATCTGTTTGACCGCCGTGTTATTTCACCACCGCTTCCCTCTTTGTTATGTCAACCTCCTCATATTCTCTTTATTATGCATCAGCAATTGAATACTTGGCTAACATGCACACATTAAAGAGGGCCATTCAACATCAGTCAGATGCATTTTAAACGTCTGCTTTTCTTTCATACGTCTGCTGACGATTAGAGTGTCAAAACCACAAAGAGAGCCTGAGATTAATTCAAACAACAGTCAAATCTGATCAAACTAGAACCAAAAAATACAAGAATAGGACATAACTGTCTGAATGTGTTGCTTCAGTCATCTTCTCCATCAAATTACATCTCTTAAAGATTTATGATGTTTTGAGTCGATGTGTTTATCCATATTTCAAACTAAAACGTATGTATTTTCCTTCACAGATAAACTCTCTCTGTTTGACACATTAGACCCTGAAAGAAATCAGACTTTAGTTTAGTTCCGAATGTGTTTTCTTGATATTTCTTTATAATTCAAGGTACAATGTTATATGAAGTAGTTAAATTAGCTTCACCATGATCCACTAAAACATTAATGTGATGGTTATACACTGTTAACATGACACAATATGTATAGGACACTGACACAAGCCGTTCTATTGCATGTAGTTTTACTTTTGAAACTTTAAAGCAGCTTTAACTGATATTTTACACCAACAGTGTATGAAATGACAATGTAAAAACAATGTGAAATTGGTCATCTTAATCTGGAGTGCCCCTCGGCTTAAAGGAGTTTTATAGGAGTGTTTCAGCTGTCTGGCTCTCAACTTTACTGTTATAGTTCACTCTCACTGTAATTTTCAGCTGTTTTTTTCTGAAATCTAAAAGGCCACTGCACACTACCTGCTCAGCACCAGATAGCAGATAGACACAGCAGGAGACGAGCAAGTGATGCATTTAGCAGCTAAAGAGAGGGATATTTCTCTCAGGAGAGGCCAATAACAGGGTGAATATTAGACTCACCAGGTGAAAACATGGCTACTAATGTTGCACACACAACTGTTTGCAGACAAGTTCAAATAAAGGTGATGATAGTGTTGTTTTCACACTGTTTTGTACTTCCATTTCTCCTTTTAGCTCTGTTTTCATCTCTACCAACTGCTAGGAATATCTAGCTCTTTAGCTGCTGAATTAAAAACTAATATTAGTTTAACATTTAGTGCTAGGCAGAAAGTGTGCAGTTGGTTTTTAGAACTTTAACCATACACAATATTAAAAAATGACATTTGTGACATCACCCACAGGTTTCTGAGAAGCCGCTTTGAAGCTCGCCAAAACTGTTTTTTGTATCAGGCTGTGAAGATGTTTATTTCTGCTGTGAAGTTGGACGTTTTAACATGTGGGCTTATGGAGATTGACTCGTTTTGTAACCAGCCTCAAGATTATGTTTGAGGAACTGCAGTTTAAAACTTAAAACTGAGTGGTGAGAGGCCATACTAAGAACTATTGGCTGTAAGAAGACAAAGCTTCATAGAGCTGAGGGGAACTTAAGTTCAACTCTCGATCAGTTTGTCACCATGAACAACACATTTCATTTCATGCATATTTATCTGATTATAGCTATTTTAAGTAAAGATCTAAAAAGTGTTTTCTACCAAGTGCACCGTGGACCAGAAATGCATTTAAAATCAAAAGAATCTGCCTGAGTCACAGAAATATTTCACTGGATAAAGAGCGGAGCTTTTCCCAGATGAATATTCATGTTTTCATGAACATTGTTGAGCGAATTTATTCCAGATGAAGAACCTCACTCCTGTTATCACAGGACTTATCTCTCAAACAGTTGAACGCTGAAAATCAAGTCTTTCTTTCATTGCACCTCACCTGCCTTTCCTACCACAAAATCTGCACAGCTCGTTTTTTGTATGTTCCTCTGCCTCAGACGTACATTGTTTTTGATTTGTGACTCGCTTAAAGTCCAGTTCTGAAAACGACGATGAGAGATTATTCTATATGTCATCTTTCCTCACCAAAACAATGTACTGGGAAAGACTTAATATGGTTTTAGGTGCTGGGTGGAAAAGATCTGACTAGGCTGGAGATTTACAGCAAGGTTTCGACCATTTTGCATAATCCCAAGAGAGATCTGTCTGTGAGCGTGAATCCTACCTAGCGAATTTCACATTTGAAGAATTCAAATTAGATGCTTTAGGACAAGCCACATAAGCAGACTTTAGCAAACACATACAGGCAAAGATGTTAATTTTAGTGGATAATCGGCTATTTGAAGCTAATCTTTGCTGGCCCAGAGCATGTGTGCACTTTGAAATCTGAAAACTAACTTTTTTTAGGTGTATATATTTTGTGTGTTTGTGTGAGTGTGTACAAAAGGAACACCGTCAGACAGAAACTTTCCAGTTGCAGCTCTGTTTGTCTGCTTTTCACTATCACAGTTTATATTGTTTGTTTACTGGTTTTTCCACATTTGGAGATCTCAGTAGACACAAAACACTTTTGTTGTCAAGTTATCCAAGTCCCCAATACACACACACACCTCCATCTGTTATGCTCCGTCCCTTTCTCTTGTTCTTGGTAGTTCCTCTGCATACCAAATGCACCTCCTTATACTTGTGTGTGATTCATTTTGTTTGTTTTCGGTTTTGTTTTCCTCGTTCGTTGCAAGACAGTCGTCTGCCACATCGCCGAGGCATCTGGGCACATTTCTTGTGTTAAAGCAAGGAGAAGTTATGTGGCTGATTTTGATCTTCTCTCAACCGTCAGCCGCCTCTGCATCGACTTCTCTCTGTCATTTGCTCTGTCTGTCCCTTTCGCGGCACCTGTCAACGCCAGGCCGGAGACAAATGAACCACTCAGATGCTGACAGGATCTTCTTGGGACATTTTTTTTTCTCACATGCATGTGAGATTGCTTTTGCTAAGCTTAGGAGCTTAAAATAAACCCATAATTACCACCTCATTTTAAAAGGTTATTATAATGAGTGGAAACACAAGAGACCTGTGATCACTTTTCCTGTTTATCCCCCTCAGATTTCATAGGATATCTACAGCATTGTTCGTAAGCACAAAACAAAGGGGGCTGTTTTTACTTTTTGCAAAACATCTAGTATTTTTTTGTCTGTTAAACTTGTACAAAAGAGGAAACTTCACATATAGTGGAGCAGATGGATTATTCTGATAAAAAGCCTTCTGATGAAATGATTAAATAACTGAACATTTTTGCCCATGGCAGGTCTTCATCAAGGTTTAAATCTGGAGACAATACCTGAGCATGACCTTTTCATAGATTCATTGAACTCTACATTATCTCTGCTCCTTTACATGAGTGTATGGCGTTCGCTTGCTTGTTTTCAACTCTTTCTTCAAGAGGACCAGGTTTGGTGTTTGTTTGTTGGTTTTCATCAAGATAAAAAAACATCTTTTTTTTTTAAATGTTTCTTTTGTTGTTGTTATTACTGAGCCATACAGTCATAAATATCTTTTCTGAAATAATCTGCTAGTGCACTGCAGCTTGTTGTATGATTTTTCTAATTTAAGCGATTATCCTGACAAACAGAAGAAGACAAATTGTTGCACAAGAATAAAAGTCAAATATTGTAACTCTTGATTGTAACGACAATCTCTAAAAACAGCTCATTTGTATTGGAAAGACGTCCAAACTAACTCACTGCAATGGCAGATTTTCTGTCAGTTGTTTTTGGATAATAAAACTTTTATGAGAATTCATGACGTGATATCATGGAGATTTGTGCGGCGCAGATAAATAGATTCATTGCCGAATGTGGAGGGAATGAAAAGGTAGGAAAATAAAATCCAACTTCTTTGCAGAAAATCCAAAGAGACAATAAATGTGTGCAGATATATGCAAGAAAACAAAACAAGACAACAATATTTATGGGGTATGTGGTCATAATTTAAAGAAAAATCACATAAAAAAGAAAAACAGAAGCCATCAAATGTCAGTATTATGGTCTCTTTTGTAATTACATCAGAGGCATGGTAATTCATTTCGCAACTATATATCAATGTTTACAAATGGCACACGTAGCACCTGTTCAGTCAGGTAGATACATGGATAATTAGAGTGTGGTGCTGATGATGGCTGAGTGCTGAAATGTGTCTGCCGCTGCACTTTATCAATAAACCAAGATGGAGCTTCTCTGCGAGCTGCTCCAACTCGTCTAATTTGGATGTTTATTGGAGCACACAACCAACCTGAGAGATTTCGGACCATTTTAATGATATCATAGCACGCTGTGCACACTTCGTCTTCCTAATTTATCAAATCAACACAAGCTACGTTAAAGGAAAATCCTCACTCATTATGTTGCCATCTGTCCTATTAAGTTACAGACTGAGGTCAGTTGCATGAAACAGGATTTGAGACGTGATTTGAAACGTGTGCGTGCAGGATCTTTTTCTCAGCTTGCAGAAAAATACCTTTTAAAATGAATTTTATGTTCCCATATTAACAAAATTGCTGTGTTTTCTGCTGCTATTCAGCATAAAAACCAATGAGCAGCTGATTACACACCAGAGTCCATCAAAGAAAGAAAACAATGCAAATAGAAAATTTAGAAGCTTAAACTAAGTGTTAAGTCCCTGCTTTGAAAATAATATTTTTCTTTTCAGATTTCTTTTATATTGATCAGATTTTCACCTTCATAAATAAACACTATTCTTACTTCTTCGTCATGTTTTTGTTTATATGAGCCAAAAAATAATGAGACCAACCTCTGCAGACTTCACACCCTCCACCATAAATGAACACTGACACACCTATTAAACCTGCTCTGAGCATAAACTTAAATTATCATCATACTCCAGAAAATAAGACTTGCTTCTGTCCTCGGTCTTGCACAGTCAGCATACACGAACAGCTTCGCTGCAGCCATTGTGTCATTACGCACCATTACATACTGCGAGTCATAACAGCCATGTGATTGATCACTCAGGAGTGGGTATAATTTATGATCTGATGTGCGTCTGCACTGACAATGTGGAAAGCTCTTCACTCCTGCTGGAATAAAAATCGTGCGGGTAGAAATTACACTGAGGGAAACACCGATGTAACATGACTTGAACAGATTAAAAAGAGACACTGTGGAGTTTTTGACCATCAGGGGCACTGCACAGCAATACTCTGATTAACCTAATAAGTACATCTAAATATTCAAGCTGTGACGCCTGATTGTCACTTATTTCTAGTGCTACAGGTCATACTTTTAATTGCACATGATTTATTTTTATAGTTTTGCTTTAATGTCACAAATATGTGGAGTTTTAAAACAGTCAAATCTCTAGTCCACACTTCTGTGACTTCCTTGCACATATTTCTGCAGGGTTAAGTATTGCAAAAGGGTAATGTTAGATCTGTAATATTTCCTAGTTAAATTTTGTAAGAAGATGCATTATAAGACCTTAAAGACTGGATGTTAGATTCAGTTTCAGATTTGCTTTGCTTGTTTCCTATAAAGTGGATATAGTTTGTTGAGTTTTTGGATTTTTTCATTTAGTCTACATCATAGGATTCCTGGAATGGTTGTGGCGCCCACTGTTTGGACGTACTTCATGTGTTGGTTGTGATCACCTATAATTACCCACCTATGCATATTGATGGTGAATTTGCCAGAACACATGCTGAATAACAGCTCCTTGCCCAAACCATCCCTCTGGCAATGTTAAAAGTAAATTTGGAGTACTTTCCAAGTCCTTCTTTTTCAATAATGTTCACACTCAGAGAAATCATATTTAAGGTAATTGTATATTTAACTTGTCGCCTGTCAATGGTGTCATCTCCTCCTCCATCTCCTTCACAGTTTTCTGCTGTGAATTTGGACATTTTAATATGGGGGCTTTTGGAGATTGACATGTTCTGTAGCCAGCCTCAGGTGACTGTTTGAGGAACTGCAGTTTTTGGCACTTCTGCACAGGCTTCATGTTTTACAGCCACAGAGATTGCCGCTTGTTTATAACAGACTATAATGTTGCAAGCAGATACAAGGACAAGGATACAAGGACATGTGCAGTTGGTTTTGGCTAGGTGTACCTAATAATCCAACCGCATGTATAGTATGCTACTTATACATGTTAATTAGGAGGGTCAAAATGTCGTCAATTTTTGTTTTTTTAAGTCTAAATTACATATATCAAATAAACTTGACTCTGTCTGTTAGAATAAATATGTGTTCTGAGTTTGTCAGACCAAAGAAAAAAGTTATTAACCACCCAGCCAAATGAAATTAAAATCAGGTAAAAATGAATTCTCTGCTCCAGGACTGTAGGGGCGTGTCCACTGAAGATGTGGGAGCAGTCAAGCAGCAATTTTGAAGCGACTGAAAGTGTCAGGTGAGTTCAGAAAATGACATTGCTAACTTTGAAACACCCTTAATAAATTCATTAATCTCTATCTCTCTGCTAGGGGTACAGGTGTATGCTCAGGGTGGCCTTAGTGTGTCATCGAGCCACCCTTTAGGACCGCCCCCCCAAAAAATCCTGGACTGAAAACTGGTGAAAAACTGTTTTAACCTCTAACTCCACATCTCAGTAATACATCGTTCAAAGTCTTTTCACGTGTTTTCATTGTACTTTGAAAGAATACACAGAATTGCCTTTACACTGACTTTAAGACACTAAATAACACGTTGCCCAAATCCATATCATCTACAAGTCTGATGAAAAATGTCTGTGTGTGTCGCTATTATAACCTTTTTTTTTTTTTTTAGTCGAAAGTGAAATATGCATCATTTTTGTGTGCATGTATCATTTATTCACCCGCCTGCTGGGCTCCACAAGACACACAGAGAAGCACTTGTCTCTCCTGTCAGATATATCTACCCGTGTGTAATCTGAAATCCCACTTTCCCAAAAATCACTCGTTTCTCCACACACTCCTCTGTTCACACCCAACTACCCCTCTTCCTCTCTCCTGCCCCCTTTTCCTCCCTCTATATCATTTCTTCTCTTTCTCTCACACATGAGCTCATGCCAAGTTGTTAAATTTGAGCTCTCCATCTTCTTTCCCACACACACAGAGGTAAATAGCCTGGCAAAAATAGCATTAATCTCTGCATCCATCTCTGATTCTGGGCTCAAAGATGAGAATCCTTTGGCAGGAATTTCTTTCTCTCTCTTACACACACACACACACGCACACACACACACTCTATCTTTCTATCTCAACACACAAATTGAATCTGTGGTCTTGACAGGACAGGAGGACAGGGAGGACGAATAAAAATCACCTCATTACGTACAACCCTTACAAATACACATCCCCTCACACAACCCCACATGTACACATGCGCAGACAGACACACACACAAACAGGTCATTCGCACGCATTAGGGATGGAAATAGAAAAGCCTTGAATCCTGGTCAAACATCATTTGGTGTGTAAATGCTAACAGGCGAGGGCAGGTGGCCACATGTGACTCTGTTTGGCAGAGAGGAGACAGAAATAACGGAGGGACGGAGAAAGCAAAAATGGTGTGCACACGCTGTGGAGGTTGAACTAATGATGATTATGATTAAAGTGATGAATGATGAAGGTCATAGTGTCAATATAAGTGATGATACTGATGATAACGATGATGTTCTCTGAATCTTTATCTCATCCCTCCCCTCTGTGGCGAGCTGCATGTGAATGTGATCTGTCGATTATCTCTGTGATAACTTCAGGTTTGACTGAGGACTTCCCGGGGTGTAGTCGTGACTGCAATTTGGAGTCCAAGGTGCAGCTGAAGAGATTATTGATCATAGTAGACTGGATAGATATTATCGTAATAACATCTATGAAACCTCCTGCTGTTAAATTTGTTTTAAGAGTCGAGCTTTGTGACAGATTTCAGGCAGGTTTCTCGTATTTACTCTGCATGAAACTCTTTACTCTCGCCAAAGATGGCTAGTGACGATTAAAAAGGCAGAACTGAAACAAGATCCACTGCAGCATCAGTAGCCTAAAGGTTAGTGAAGCGGCTTAGTAACCACCAGTTCAATCCCTGCTTACGGCTGTAACCGAATTGTTAGAAATACTGAGGCCATCAGTCAAAGTTCCCCCAATGCATCCACCCCTGAAATAATAGTTTGAATTTTCCACATTTTATTTATTCAACTATTTAATAATGTTGCTTTTCAATTTTATTCTCCCTGGAGGCTGTGAGACATGAAGGCTGTTTCAAAGTCGTCTCCACACTGCCCAAAATAAATAATAATAAAAAAAAACATTCAGGTGAATAATTTCTTAAATATTTACAAAATGTATTTATTTCTTATTTCTTTAACCTTCCACCACAATGCCCTGTGGCCGACACATCAGACTGGTTAGACTGGGCAGCCTCCGGGTGTAAACTGGCAAAGAAAATGAATTTATACATTTGAGGGAACCTCAACACTGAAAAACAGCTGCTAACATGTTGTTTACACTCTGGGTGCTCCTCCCTTACAAACTGGAATACAGCCACGACGTCATGTGTTGAACTACATTTCACACTGCTTCACAAACTTGATGCTGATTGGAGGCAAGAGATGCTACAAAATATACATTGCACTGTAATGTTTGATGAGGTGCCCATAATGAACACAGCTTTAAGCTGTGTGCACACTGCATCTCTGGCTTTCTGTTGCATATCCTGCCATCATGGTGGCTGAAACCGTTAAACCATTGACGGCTCACAATTTCTCATAAAGGGAAAAGAAAATAGGATTTTTTTTTTGTCCCTTCTCACTCTCACACGCACACACACAATATACACCCTTATATTTGTGCCATGAACGTTTTCCCAGAGGAAATAAAGGGTAAATCACATGATGAATATCCTGTTCACTCTAGTGCGTTCATGTGTGTGCATTTGTACCGTTGCATGCAGGCCTGTGAAGTTAGTTCTTAATATTTGCTGCATGCGATTTTCTGTCTGAAGCGTTAAAGCAATGTTTTTGTATTCTGCTGATGTTTTCTCATCTAGCAGCGATGGTTGGTGTTCAGGAGCGGAGGCAGAGAGCAGAATGGAAAACAGACGGCGGCGAAGAGGAAAGAAGGAAAAACTTTCTACCTTTGCAGATGGAGGACCTCTCCGTTCCAGCTGAGTCTCGATGCGCTTTTCACATCACTATCAAAAAAGAGAGAGAAAGGCGGGGAGAGAAGGGAGCAGGAAGGGGCGGGTGGAGACAGAGGTTGGTTAGAATGACAAAAGGTGAAACATTTCTGAAAATCGTCTGGCAGCAGCACAGACTGACAGTCTGCCACACTAAAAACTCCAAACAGGGTCAGCTACTAAGCAGGGTGGGGGAAAGAAAACCCCACGAGTAGAAATTAAACTTAGCTCAGCTTTTTCCCCTGATTACTGTGGTAAAGTGAAACTTGTTAAATAATAATAAAAAATTGGATTTATATAACACGGTTAAGAGGACATGTCAAAGCTCTATGTGTGCCAGAAGGGGAGCAGAGATTGAGACTGAGAAATGGGACGCAAGACGAGGGGGGAAAAAAGCAAGGGATTGTTGAAATAAGGGCTGTGTGAAGGGAAAACAGAGGGGGATTCCCATTAGAGAGACAGATGAAGGGACGACTGAGGATGACAGCAACATCTGACAGTTGGCAAGTCAATGATGGACACAGAGAGAGGACGACGGAGAGAAAGAGCTTCTATTTCCGAGGCTAATCCGCAGCTCTGCCTCACAGGAAAAAACAATCTCATACAGAGAGAGTTTACAACCTTCCCTCTTACATGACTGTTCATCACTGAGTATCAAGTAGACCTCTGTGTGCGAGTGTGTGTATCTTTAGTCTATAAAGAAGACATCAATAATTCAGATGGTGAATGAAACAGCAAACTGTTCCTGTTGTTTTGTGCAACCGACATCAAAATATGACAAGCTCCGGTTACAAATGCTATCCAACATAAACAGCTTGGACACAATCTCATCATAAGCTTCACAAAGATCTAAGTTTTCTCAGCCCCGCTGTTAGTAACCCTCGCTATCGAGCTTTCTGTTATGGCAAAACCTACAATTTGTACGCAGTTTACAGTGAGGAATGTCGAGTTGACGTTACACTGTACATTTTGTTTATGCCACTATGTGCTAATGTTATTTTTATTTCTCTGTTACATGATGTCAGGTTAGTATTTATGCCTCTGCACAGGCACTCTGCTTTACATTTGTCTTTAACAGGTTTACATTCAAGAGAAGTGACCTACAGAGCTAAGTGAAGTCGAAAGCGTTTGTTGCGAGGAGCTACAAAAGTAAGTAAGCAGCAACCTCCATGGCTTTGAAGTGAAACCTAAAGTGCAGTTCATCAAACAGTTCCCCTCAGCAGTGTGGAGCATTAAGGCTTTTTTTTCAGCTAATTGTTTCTAGTTTGGCCTCTCACCACTCCTATAACTGTTTTCAGTGTAAAAGCCAAGTGGCAACCTCCGTGGTTGTGAAGTGCCAAAAACTGCAGTTCCTCAAACGTCCACTTGAGGCTGGCTACAGAACGAGTCAGTCTCCATAAGCCCCCCCATGTTAAAATGTCCAACTTCACAGCAGAAATAAACATGTTTACAGCCTGGTGCAAAATATGATTTTGCCCTTTATAGCTAATTTCTGAGAGCTCTCACTCATGACAGCTGTACTGAGTCTGGATTCCTATATAACTCGTCTGTAAGTCTATTAAACCTTATTTTTATGATAATTTTTTATTCCTTTAGGCCCATTTCCAAATGTCAAGTGTCTCTGCAGAATGATCTATTAGATTTTAAAATCATGAAATAGTAATGTGAGCCACATAACATCATTACCTAAAGTTTTCAGGATAATTTAATGTAAATTTAATGAATGTTTATATTATGCATGATTCCTAGCTCCTGTCAAGGTGCTTTTCTGCATCGTAAACTCTTTATGGTATAATATGACAAGCAAAGTTTGTCATCTGAGTAATACTGTGATACCAAAATCAGTCTTTAATTTTTTTGCAATTTCAACTTTTCTGACATGTCGCTGTGCAGGACAGACATGTAACATCAGTAAGTATATTAAGCTTCAGACAGAGCAAGAGTTAGAGAGTCAAAGTTAGAATGAACTTATTGTATCTACCTTTTTTTCATCGCGTGTTTTAAAGGCTGTAGGTTCTCCTCCACACCAGGAAGGAAACAGTGAGGTGAATGGTTGCAATCAGAAACTACACCGCTAGATGTCACTATATCCTACTCACTGGTCCTTAAAGCATGTCTCTAGTTCCCCACACTGATACACGCAATATACTACTGTAAATGCCTATCGCTCAGCACAGCTGTTTTTAGGCCTTTTGAGGAAAGTCCAAGTCATTTGAGACACATCCATCTACATCTGAAGGATCTCAGTCTGTCTTACCCTTGAGCACGGAGGTTCACTCTTGATCCTCGGATGTGACACTTCCTAGTGTAATTCCATTGCACCAAATCTGTGTGTGCGTACACACACACACACACACACACACACACACACACACACAGCTTGGTGCATGCACGAAAGGCCAATTTCTACTCCCACAGTTGTGTAGAAACGATCACTCGTTAGCATATCAATACTTTAGCTGAAACTCATTAGACCCGTCAATGTGAAGAAAGGCAAAGAAGAAGTGCACCGATTGTGTCACATTGACAAGTTTCTCCAGCAGCACCAGAGCAGCTGTGACTACAGGCGACCTTCATGCACGGGTGTTTTTATATTTTTAGCACCCATACCACTAATTCATCATGTATCTATAAGCAAATACTGCGGTGATATATCAATCATCATTATTAAACGTCTGGAGGATTACCAATGACTCTATAGTGCTCATGTTAAAACAGACTTTACAAAATGCAGAATAATCATTAAATAAAAAAGAGCATTAACTGGGAAATCATGACTTTTCACATTATTCACTTATAAATCTTTTAAAATTAAGGTTATAAATGTGCCTTTGACTGACACTAAGAGATATAATGATTGAAACTGGAAAAGAACATAAACAAACAATGTTTTACAATGTTTTGTCCTCTGCCTCTAGAAAACTGGTCTGAAGAACGCCTGAGCACTTTCTCTACTCACTCTTTTAAAAATATCAGTTTAAGTGTGAAATGGCGTATTAATGTTTTTGTTCATCAACATGAATTGTTCATCTGGCTGCTAATGATGAATATTTGCTGTTGTGCTTTTTTTCCCCAGTCATGTTCTCCCCTTTCCCGAGGAATTTATGGATCTCACATCTGTGTATCATTCAATTTTCAGATTCAATTCATTCATTCAAGTTTCATTCTTGACAGTCAAGAGAGTCAAGTCATGAGTGTTTGTGATCAAAGTGCGTTCAAGATGTTATATTTTTATGACCCTGAATGGAAAATGTTTAAGTGCTGTTTAATTAGGTGTTCATTTAATGATCAGCATTCAGCTGAGCTGTGGCACAGAATTTGTGTTTTTAGCTGAGACCAGCTATCACCTTTCAATAATGCACAGATCTCACAAATTAATAGTGTGTGTGTGCGTGTCTGTGGCAATCTTTCAGAATTTTACCAGGTCAAAATTGACAAAAGACTTCGGTTCGGCTTACACATTAGATCCACAAGTTTAATTCTGCAGCTCTAGTGTCACTTTGAGCAAGTCAACCTATACTGCTACTTCCACAGAAAAGAAAAGAAGAAAAAACAGGGAAGTAAACAGCCTTGCTGCACAAGTGAACGTACAGCAACACACAAACATACACCCACCCACTGCAGCTATGCTTTTTATTTATATATATTTTTACTCTTTTATTGTTTTTTTGAGACCCATTTGAGCCTGAGGATGTAGAGATGGACAGAACCAACGGGGAGACTGAATGAGAAAGAGATGGATGCTGTGAAATGAGAGGAGGCCCGAGTGAAAAGGCAAAACAGCATACTGTTACAAATGAATAGCTACGTGTTGACAGCTGAATGATACTGCTAACACAAGTGATAGTGACTCATGTTGGTGTGTGTCCACTCCTCCGAGCCTGTTGGATTAAATAAACAGTTGGACGTTCAGTCGACATCCCTGAGCTCCCGTGTGCTGAGCTGGACTGCAGAGATCAGTTTCATCACAAACGTTCTTTAATCACTGTAGGGAATGAAGACAAACTCCTCAAAACACACGAGTGAAAGAACCAACCATGGAAGATGTAGTTAGTCTCAGAAGTTGATTGAGTTTGCTTCAGTCCATTATCTCAATCATTTGGCATTAAAAACTCACAAAGGAAAATCACTCAGGTGAGGCAACGTGAGCTAGAAAGAGAGAAAACAAACTAAGGGGAAAACATGAGGGGACAGCTGGATGCAAGGCCTTCAGGAAAACGGATGTGTTACTGCTTGCAAATTAAAGTTAGAAACATACATAGAAACAACTACTGAACTATCACCCACAGAGAGAGAGCATCAGCAGTGTGTTTGCTCCTCTGTAGTCCCCTTGACAGCGAAGGGAGAGGACAGCGGTGAGAGGAGCTGGGTGTTTACTGTTATCCTCACAGACTTAAGTCTGTAAAGGCTAAAAAACACAGTGACCAGCGAGCCCAGGAGCAGTGTGAGTGAGTCAGACTCAGCTGGTCTCCATCAGTGGGAGGTCTGCAATGTGGGATATCTGATTTGTTGTGAAAAAAAAAAGAAGAAAAAAAATCAGGTTGGCCGCGGGCAAGCTCAGGGCACAGCGAGCCGGTCATGGCAGCCTCAGTCTGACTCCTCTGAATGTCATATCACTTGACTGCTAAACGGCATATGCGTTGTGTAATTTACTATGTGATATAAGTGTGTTTTATCTATGTGTGTGTTTTGATATGTGACGATGAAGAAGGTGGAGAATCTGCTTTCTCCAACAACAGTATGGCTAACAGTATGATTTCATAAAAAACAGGTGAAAGGAGGGTTAAACTGGGGGATTAACTCTTTTCAGTCACCTTCACTGTGTGTGCATGTGTGCTTGGACCAAACCAAATTTTTGGTGGCATTCCTACTTCCTTGATATGATGCAGATGCTTCATGCTTGACTTGATTTGCTGTGCTGGTGCGAAAGAACGAGGAAACCCATTTAAATTACGCAAAGGTGTCCTATCAGTAGTAGGTTTTCACACACAAAGGAACTTGCCTTGGTGTTTTGGTGCACAACAATAAATATAGTAAGTAGGAAATATAAGGAAAGATAAAAAGCAAGTACAGCAAGTGAAGAGGCATAAATAGAAAATAGAAATTTGACAATAAAATATGAAAAATATAAAATTTGTACAATATTACTGTTATTTAAATGAAAGAGCTGCAGTGTTGTGCAGGAATGTGCGAGGAATAAGGTGGCAGGTAGGGAAGATGCTGTAGTAAACTTTAATCTAATCTTTTCACAGCTTTTAACTGTTGGCAGAGACACATGGTACCTTTTCCATTTGGATTCTGCCAAGACAAGCCTTGTGAAATACGTGTTTATTAGTCTGTGTGTAAAGATGCTGTTCACACGTGGTATTTTGTTTACTTGCCACACAGTCTGACAGCGTCAAACCGGGTTGGTAAAAGCAGTTTGTGTGCAAAGTGGAAAATTATGTCCAAACTGACACAGGGTATTGGAGCGCACTCATAAAGTGTAAAGTATTGGGAATAACAAGGGTAAAGTGCTCTTTCATTATGGTCAGAGGGGCAGGATTGGTGATATCTTTTGGTGGTTAAACTTTATGTTCATACCTACTCGTGTAGGATGAGGTCAAACATCAAAGATTAAGCTGTCCAGGAAGCTCAATTGACCATTTTATTTCGTGAAGCAGCATAAATAAATATCTTTATGATATTAATGATTATGTTTGACTATGTGACTATGTAAAGGGGTTGCTCATAGTGATGATTTTAACCTGACTTTGCAGTTCCCTTTAGCTCAACACAGCTTTTTATTGTCTTCCAGCTTATTGTTTTGATTTTTTCAGCTCTTAACTGTTTTGGTTCAGTGGTTTTATCTACTGTTGTAGCTCTCATCAACTTTGTTGGAGATGCAGAATACAGTGTTTTTATTTAGAGTAAAAATCCACTGTACCCTACCTGCCCAGCACCAAACAGCATTCAGAGTTAAGATAATGGAGCATTTAGCTGCTGAAGAGCCAGATATTACCCTCAGGCGCTGATGGAGATCAAATCAGAGCTGAAAGCAGAGTGAATACTGGACTTGGAAAAAAGACTAAATGATAATGTTTTTCTAGGATGTGTAAATGAAGCCAGCCAACACGTTCACCTTAACAACTTTATATGTCAACGTTGTGTTTGCAGCTTGCTGCGCTGCCTCCATCAGCCTACTTATCCATTTGATCAACTATCAACAAGTGCACTTTATCTAACTTGAATATCTGCAGCTCCATCACCTTTTCGCCCACTGACAAATCATCCTCGACTTTATCCTCCTTTGCTGTCAGGACCGTGAGTGTTTGGTCTCCGGAGTGTGTGAAGGTCTACAGGACTGTTAATGAATGCACAGACTCGAACCTGCTCTGCGGGACATCAAAGGACTCTCTCACGGCATTACGGATTACTTTAGTGTTTGTGTGGACACTTGAGATTCCAACAGAAAAAAAAAAAACTGTTTTCTAAAGGACAAACTCCAGATGACAAAGCCATCAAATCCCTTCTAAATAGGAAGAAGAGAGCTCTCAGGGCTTTGAGAGACAGGGAGGAAGTTAAGTCTGTCCAGAGGGAGTTAAAGAGGAGAATGGAGGATGGGAAGAACACCTACCAAGAGAGGACAGAGAACAATCTGCAACAAAACAGTCTGAAGGAGGCGTGGAGTGCAATGAGAACAATTGAGCAGGCAGCCAGGCCAAACCAAGAGAGGAACAAGTGGTCTGCTTACAGAGGCTTGTCATTTTCATGCAGACTATATGAGCTAGCGGTTGGACTTGATGACCCTTCCCTTCCCACTCCACCACCACAAGAGTACATACTGATAGCAGCACTGTAGTGATACATGGATTCCCCTCCTTCTGGAGTTAAAATGATTTTCAGGTTTCCTCTGAAAAGGTTTTTTTTTTTTTTATCTTTTTTTAGATATATCAGAAATTCTCCTTTGGCCTCCAAACCTCTGAGTGGGTGGGTTGCTGACTGACAGCTGAGCAGGCAGGGACATGGACGCACAATGTAAATGAATTTGTGCTGATAATTGTAGCTTACAAGTCAAGGACAGACAGGCATTTCAGTTAGCGGTGGCATACAAGTAGGTGGGAGGAGTCGTTTTAGGCATCCGAGATTTTGTAAGTGAAAGAATTTTTTTGCAGGTGACTGGCAGCTGGAGCATTTCTGAGGCTTGGATGGTCATTAAACTGTCCTGGGTGTATCATGAGAACAAAAGATGAGGAACATTTTTTTTTTTTTTTTTTTTTTATTAGAAAGTTGCATCTTGAGTGCAAGCTTGGGTTTAGGCAGAAGAGTTTTGACATGCACAGACAGTAGGCACACCATGAAAACAGAAAATATGAATGTTTTTCATGTTAGTACTGATTATTTGTAATGTAGTTTACAAAGAAAATCTGTTGTACAAAGAAAGTTGTACTTTAATATAAAGTACACTTATAGTTGCGGCAGTAGAGATCATAATTGAACCCCCTTGGTTATGAGGCAAAATGCCATTATTCTTAGTCATTACTCCCAGCATGCTCTGCTAGGTCTTTCCCTGTCTGGCAGGGTGTCAAACCCGCTTCCCTCCGTTGCCTGACGATGTTTTGCCAGGCGTGGAGCTAATCTGTCCTCCAAACAAAATGAAAATGCATTCAGAAGCGACTGCAGATACAAAATGCCATGAATCAGAGCTCGCATTTCTCTCGTCTATCTGCATACACAGTCAGAAGGAGAAAAAAAACCCAAACAAACAAAACATTTTCCATTTCCTGCTAATAGCAGCAGTGCCAGACACACGCGTGGTCGGGTCAGCGATTGGCTGTTTGCATACTGGGCAAAGTTATGAGGCGTTACTGTTGCATGCATCAACAGAGGAACACACAAACACATCCACACGCACGTGCCTGAAAACATACTGCCTGAATGCTGAATGCTGATTTGCTAATGAGCTGTCATGGTGACAGATACTGCCATTTAATTGGCTGGTAAAGGAGGCAATTAGAATTCAGGGCATAGATGCACATCAGAGAGGGGGAGAGAGCTGAGGTGATGGTTTATGTACATTATGTGTGAGAGTGCGCGCACTTCAAAGTGAATTACACACTGACTGCAGCCATGTCACTCACTTCTTTAAATGATTCATTCTGATGATCCTATTCGACTGCTTTGTGATTTGCAACTCTGTTTGTGTGTGTACAGTGAGTCACTTTGCATGAAGTCCATTTCTTCTTGTACTTCCCTTCGTTTCTCCTCTGTTTTAGTTTCATCAAAACGACTTCCATTACTACCTCCTTACTTCCCCCCTCTCACCCTACTCACTCCTTTCACTCTCTCTCTCTTTCCTTTTCTCTCCTCCGGTTCCCCTTTTCCTTCCAACTCCACCATCTGCTGGCGCAGTATGCAACATCTGTCCTACCCTTTTTCTCAGCATTCCCTCTTTCTTATTTTTATTTTCTTCCTGTCTTTTGTCTGACATGTCTCTCTCCTCCTGTCTGTTGGTCTAAGTATTGTCATTCCACTTACTCGCTCAAATTCAGATTCGCTTTATTGACGTCACTAAAGTTAAGTACAGTATCACCAAAGCAGGTTAAACAAGGTTAGAGTGCAATAATTTAGGACTACATCCTGGTAAACATGGCTTATATGAGAAAGACTGCTGCTGTAGATCTGTGTTTATTGCTTGCAAAAAGATGATCTCATCTTCTTGGAAAAAGAGCAGTAAAGCAAAGTTTAAAAATTCGATTAAAGTCAATGATTCTACCTCAGAAAAAAAGGAGGTCTTGTATATGTTGTACAAGAACTTGGCTGCATTTCTATCCTTCAGACAGGATGTGAATATTTCTGTCCTTGTTGGAGGTTGTCTGAAAATATTAACAAAAGATACTGCCGGTGAAATAATTTAGAATATACTGTTAGATACACAGAGTATTGCCATTGCTTTATCTATATACCAACTATACTGCATGCAATATACTATACAAGTATATGACAGTATTGGACTACTACAATGAAAAGAAATCAAAATGAAAGGGGATATGAAGGTTTCATGTGTTGTTCTGTTGATTTTCTTCAGTCTGTAACGTTCTGACATATTTTTTCCGTAAGTAAATATTGAATTTTGTTTTGGTCTGAGAGCATGTTGAATTCTTGGTGTTTGAGTTTTATTTCGCTCAGGGACTCAGCTTTTATGTCTTTATACAGGAAAGTGAAGCTCTGCTACCTATTTCTCACAGAAATAGGTAGGTTTTTTTCTGCTTTTTTTGGGGGGTTGCAAGGTTTTTCTTTGTTCACCAGCCTCAGCGGCCAAGTTGTGGTCGTTCAGCCTGTACTTTAATTTGTGTCCTTCTCCATTTCTGGTTCGGTTTTTGGTGCCAAGGTCATCTGCAGCTTGGCATTGTCTGTTAAAGTGAAGTGAAATTATATTTATCCCTTAAGTTTTGTTGTAAAAGTCCAGTGATCTAATTTAGTTTTATTTTGTTTGACTACAGTCTCTCTCTCCCTCTCTATGTCTTTTGCTTCATCTTCCATTCATTATGCACATAGCCGCTCTGAAAAACCTTAGTCTCAAACTTCCTGTATAATATCTCTAGACATTTCTATGTGTTAGTGTATTTGTTTTTATGTCTTTTTGTTTGTATGTGTGTGTGCTCGTGTGTATGTATGTGTGTGTGTGTGTGTGTGTGTGTGTGTGTGTGTGCGTGTGTGTGGGTATATGTGCACGCACACACACAGTGTCTTGTATGAACCAGTAAGGAGCGAGCATGGATCAGTGACCTTCGCACTGTTACATTTTTAAAACAGGCCCTGAATAATAGATTAAGTTGGAATAAAACAGCGAAGGATGAAATATGAATTAAAATAATCTGAATTACAGAGATAGAGGGGCCAAGGGAGGCGAGGGATGTGGGTGAGTGTGTGTGTGGGGGGGGGAAGAGGGGAGGGAGGGAGGGATGGAGAGAGTTGTCAGATCTCAAAGAGAATGGACGAGTAGATGTAGATGAATGACACTACAGAGGACGGTTATTTATAAAGACACAAGGCTCTGCAGCTACATTATGCACTGGCCAGATCTAGAAAAGAGACGTCACTGTTGAGCCTTTCAAATGCAGCTTGATGTTGCAATAAGCATTGTTAGATGCCGCCGAGCTACAATCAGTGTCTTTAAAGGTCAAGTGTGTAAGATTTAAGGAGCTCTGTTTACAGAATATGGCATAAGTGGAATATAATATTCATAACTATGCTTTCATTAGTGTATAATCACCTGACAATAGAAACTGTTTTTGTTACATTAGGTCTACCATACACCAGAAAACGTTGACAAGACTTTGAGAAGAGTTTTTTTTTTATGATTTAGCAAAGATTGAGGATCTTGTAGGGTCACTATTTATAAGAGAACAACTAGATTTATTTTGAGATTTCCCATCTCACACCTGGAGGAAATTTAAAAGAGGAAAAACTGTTGAACAATGGAGCAGAAAGAAAAGCAACTATTGGTCACAGCTTCCCTTGTGCGTGTGCATTTCGAAGGCAGCAGTAATTTATGTTTTTCTTCTCTACTCAATTGTGGTACAAATGACACGTGACAGAGGCTCTCCTCTCCTCTCCTCTCCTCTCCTCTCCTCTCCTCTCCTCTCCTACACCTCCACCAATGTCTCCTCTATGAAAAACTTCATGTTCTTGCTCTTCCCGGATTGAGCAAGTAACTGGCAACAAAGTGCTTAACATGCTCATGTTTATATTGTGTAACCAGATGCCTTATTCCTGAGAGAGCGCAACTATTGGTTGCTGACACTGTTCACTACTGAATTTGCATGAGCCAAGACTAAAATAACCTCTGATGATATTAAACGTGTTTGATTTTTTTTTTTTTTTTTTGCATATCAAGACAAGAAAAAGACAGGCTTGGAACAAGCTCAGACCACCTTACACCAAACAGCTGAGCTGATGGGAAAGCCAAAAGCAGTAAAACTTTCAGGATTTTGCACTGAAACTGGATTTTGTTTCTGCAACAGTTTGTGATATGAAAAGTCATTTGGTGTATAGCCAGCATTAGGATGAGCCACGGATGCTCTTCTGCCACCATCTTGAATCTTTAGTGGTTTCTATAGTAGCTCAAAACGGACAAGCTGGCTCATGACCACCATAGTTTTTCTCAATGCTAGGAAGAAAAGTGTGTGGCAACAGGGTTGCGATCAGCAACTATAGTGCTAGACACCTCTATGCACACTGAGCCTTTAAATTTCAGCAAATCACATAACTACAAGGATGCATTAAATAAACTACATATAAAAGGAAATATGTGATTCAGTGTATTTTGAAGTAGCTTTATCCACATGAAATGAAATGAAATAAAATGCTCACCTTGGAATAAAGATGAGATCACTTAACTGAACCAAAAAGTGAATGCTGAATTTATTTAAAGGCTAAAAATAGAATGTTAAACACTGTTCATGGAAATCATCTGAAAATAAATCTGATCTGAGTCTTTTGATTATTTTGGTTCTGTGGGAGAATATAGACTCCTCTCATAAAGTATTTGTCCAGATTAGCTGACAAACATAACAGCAAACAACAAAAAGCATTTTTTAGTCATCGTGCAGCAAACACCCACTACAAACACACTTTAACAGGCTTAACAGCTGAAATGCTATAAATAAAACAAATCAAGAAAATGCATGAATGCATAAATTCATGAAAAGTGCAACTCAAGTATTTCCTAAAAAAAACTAAAGTTATGAAAGTGAAATTGGACAACAATAATTCTGGTATTCAACAGAATACACGATACACCGTGTAGTTGCCAGACTGTTGCCAGTTTTTTGTATGTGTATATTTAGTTTGATGCTTTTATTTTGTTATTTCCTTTTATCACAGAAGTACCTTATTTCAGTCAATCAGTCAAGACTTTCCTTTATTCAGCCGGGACTCTACCCAACTTTTTTTTTTTTATTGCTGATCGTATAAAATATGAGTTTTGTTCTGTGCAACCAGCAGCTGAACCTCCTGCCGTGCAAACAGGTTTTTGATGATTGTTCTGCCCAGAAAGAAAACTATAAAACTCAAAATAAAAGTTTTAATTTACAGCAACAAACTTTGTTGCATGAGTGAAGAACTGAAGCTGGTTTATGACACTCCTTTGATTCGACGCTCCCACACAGTTCAGCAGGGCCTCTCTGCCTCTGCCTCCATGAACTCTTCTTTCTGTATTTACTTCATTCATTGATTAATGCAAAATTAGGGTTTTACTTTTTTTTTTTTTTTTTTTTTTTCCACTGTAACTTTGCTTTGACATTTCAGGAAATGTCTTTTCTCATCACCACCGGTGAGATCTCCAAACACACAAAAAAAAAAATCTATAAAGACATCGAACTTTGAAATTCTCCAGAGAGCAAATGATCAAAAACAAACAAGTTCTTGCTCATCAGCAAGGCATCGACTTCTCTGCTGCAGATGCTCATTAAATTCAGATACTGTAAAAATGAGCTCAGAGAGAGACAACCTTATGGCTGCTCTTTGCCTTGTGCTGCTGGAGATAAATGAGAAAAGAAGACGTCTGCCAACAGACCTCATCTGATCTGAGACAACTGATTATGGCTGAAGCAAAAGCTCTCCTCAGTTAGTTAACGTCATGTTGAAAGAAAACTATGCTTTGTTTTGTTGAGTTTGCCTCAGCCTGTTGGTGACAGGAGGTTTTTAAAAGACAAACAGAAAACCAAGTCACACACAGTCAATCAAGCAGTCAATGAATCAGTGTAGGCCACAGAAGCTCAAATGAGTGGAAACAAACAAAGCTACTTTTATGGTCCAATACCACAGCACCCTGGTCATCATGTGATAAATTGAAGTCACTCAGTGTGGGGCAAGATGCTCTGCTCCTCTATATTGTTGTGCTAACACTGATGACATATTTCATAAATCATGGTCGTTTTTTATTGAGCAGCAAGACAGAGTGAAAGTACCATCGAAAACCTAGTCACCAAGGGAGCGCAGAGTGTGGAAAGAAGGCAATTTAGGTGACATTGAGGATGAAATGCATTTCACTTCACTCATTGTCCCAAATGTGAAACAGACTCGGAGACGAATTTTAAGAAATCTCAGCATATGCACTATAAATTTCATATCTTTTACGATTCAGTAAGACACACAGTAACACTGGAGGCAAAGAAAGATTATTTTTGACATACTGTAACTGTCAAAAATAAGGATCCTGAACAGAATGTATAATGTATAAGATTCTTATGTCACAGTTGAAACTGTTTTGCCAACAGTTGGGCCAAAATGTTTGTATAAATAGAATTACAGCTCAATTCCACCAGGCACGGCTGCAATACATGCCGGGTGTGCTGCAGCTAATCTCAGCTCTTCTAGACAATATTTGTGGGCCCACCAGAAGTATTGCAGCGTGTTTTAGAAGCGTCCCAGAAGGGGCTCTGTGCCCTGGTCCACAGAAAATACACGGATGTTCGATTTGTGGTGGCCTGGAGGATCCAGACGATGTTCAAAATAAAACACTTTTTTCTTCTATTAAAAAGGGACCAGTGTGTAGGATTTAGTGGCGTCTAGGGGTGTAATTGCCTTCAATGCCCAAATCAAACATAGGGAAACTACAGTGACCACAAAACATAAAAAAATAAAAGGCAAAAGGCTTTATCTAGGCCCAGTGTTTAGTTTGTCCCTTCTGGGCTACACTAGTAACTTGTCAGTCAACACAGCAGATCTGTGGAAGAGGTCTCACAGTGTTTGTAGATATAAAAGTCTTTTTCTAAGGTAGCAAAAACATAACAATCCCCATTTTCATGTGATTTTACACTAATGAAAACACACTTATTAATCTTATATTTAATTTCCACCATATTCTGTGAGTAGATCCCCCTGCTGCTAATATTTGTGTACTTTAACATAAATAAGATTTTGTAATACATTATGGAAATAAATAAAGTGTCTGGGTTCAAATCATTATGCATACAGGATCATTAGGTATATTAAGTCCTTGCTTTGTGTGATAGATGTCCAGTTGATTAAATTAAGATATTATGAATCAAAACTGCAAAAAATAAAAGGATTTAAAACTTTCAATTTTGGTTTGTCTAATTCAAGTTTTGGGATCAAAGTCACAGCAAAAAGTCACCCAGTCTGAACAGGAAAACCCTGGTTAAGATCTTTTGTTATATAGGAACTGAGTCTTACTTTACATCTACTATATAAGGACATGTGACAGCTGTGTCCACTTTTTGGGCATTTAGAACAAATGCAGTTGGTTCAAATTATAAATTGAACCATTAGCACCTTAATTTAAGAGCTGTGAATTCAAAGCAGATATCAACACACTCATTTCAACCAATCTACAGTATTTTAAGTGTAGTAGATATGGTTGGTGTATGCTTTGTCCACAGTGTCTTTGCATTTGAAGACACATTTCACCAAGTTTCTTAAGAGCAGGCTGGGCGTCACCTCATCTCACCACCTCACCTAGAGTCTTCTTTTGTTTCTCTTCCAGTTTCCCTCAGCTAGTCTCCCTTGTTCGCTGTCACAGAAACACACATACACACACCTCTGATTTCACGTCTCATCACCCCCATGACCCACTTAAACCAGGAGCTAATTCACAGGCCAGAATGAGACAAAGAGGAGGAACAAGAAACAGAAAGGTGACAGGAGGCAGACCAAACGAGGAGGACAGGAGGCTGACGCTAAATCAGAGAAAGCAAAAAAGCCAAAGCAGAAAAGACAAGCGAGGCGAAGGGGGATGCTGAGAGGAGAGACGAGGGGAGGAATTGGTAGAAAAGCAGGACGAAAAAAGGCAAAAAGGAGGAGAAGGAATGGAGCCGGATAATGTAGCCGGTAAGTGATAGACTGAGCAGCGGGAGAGGTAGAGCGAGGTCAGATGCAGAGATGGATAGAAGGAGAGGAGAGGTGGAAGGGAAATTTGGGTCGACGAAGTGCAGCTGCATCGGGGAGAGAGGCGAGATGAGGAGGGTAAAAAGGGGGGAGAGAGACAGGAGGCAGGAAATCAGTTGAGCAGACAGAATGTAGAGTATGTGAAGAGAGGATAAATGGTGGGGGCGAGGATGGGAGAGAGAGAGAGGTAGAAAAAAAAAGAGGAGGAGGAGCAGGGGGGTGTGCAGAGTAACCATCATCAGTATTCCAGCCTTGTACTCAGTTTCCAGCCAAGACAAATGAGAGCCAACATCAGGGAGGAAGTGGATCAGCTGAAAACACACCAGCCTCTCCCTCTGTCACCCTAGTCCCCTTTCTCTATTTTTCTCTCTAACTCACCCCTATCCCCCTTTCCAAAAAGAGAAAGATCCTTGTAGCTGCACTAGCTCATACTGTCAGGACCTTCCCAAACACACAAACACATGCAGCATCATAAATAAATGGGGCTGTTTTGGTCACCCTTTTCTCAGGTTATTTCAGCGTCCTGTTTTGAGAGGGTGAGAACATTATAGCCTCTCTCTCTGTCCTGGAAGACTTATGTGAGGTGTCATCAAGTCAGGATGTTTACTGACATTGTTTATTTATGAGTTTTAGAGCCTGGTCGCTCTCAAGGGAAAGATATACAAATTTGTGCTCTGGAGTTTGTTAAATGTTTTACTACTAAACACATGTAGATGAACTTTGCTTAAATGGGATATAAAACTAACAACTATCTGACGACTCATTAACTTAAAACGATCACAAATCTGACATTTAGTGTCAACAGTTTTCAGACTCTCAAAGGAAGCAGTGGTGCATTATGTTATCAAGGAAGATTGTAGCATCAAGGTAGCTGTATTAAGGTTATTTGTAGCATTTTACCAGGCTTGTTTGAGGTGCTGTACCAGGAACAGGCAGAGTAACGTTACCTTTCAACTTGTTAGGTGGATTTTTTTTTCCTCTTTAGAATATGATGAACTGTACAGACTGTGTTTGTCTGGCAAAAATTCAAAATGAAGAGTCTAAATTACTAAATTGCACTAACTAATGGTCTCCTATGCCGGGGATCTGTAATAAGCTTTATGATTTGCAAAGATTTGATGATAAACAAAGATTTCCACAAATCACTTTAAGCGCCTAAATCCACCAGTTTTATTTTCTAGCATGGAGAATTTGAAATTTTTGAGCACACGCAGGCTGAAGCCAGCGGTGCAGCTGTGCTAAATATACACTTGAACACATGCTTTTTAGCTGCTTCGCCGATTGACGGGTGTTGGAGAGAAACAAACTATGATCTCGATGACACCATAATATCAGCATGAGCCAGTCACATGCTCCAGCCCTGCCACGGCCTTCAATCAGCTTTGAGTTATCCCTTCAGTGTAATCTCTCCCCCCTCTTCCTCTCTCTTCCTCTCTCTCTCTCTCTCTCTTTCTATCTCCCCCTGAAAAGCACAAACAGCAGCACACACAGTAATGATTCCACCCACTCTCTCTCCGCCTGCCCCCCCACTGGGTTTTCCTGCTCTGATTACTGTTTGTTCATACAAAAACAAAACCCACTCTGGGAAGGATGTACAATTATGGCAGAAAATGAGAAGACATAGATTTGTCATCTCTCTTACACACACACACACACACATCCTAATGCAAGAGGATCAAATGGTAACCACCACAACAAATCTACAAATCATTACAACAGATAGACAGACAACATTCCCCCTTCTCTCACTCATTAAAGGATATGTCTGCTAATATATGCTTTTTTTTTTACTGTCAACAAATCCCACCAATAGACCAAAACCAGTAATGAGTTGATCTGACTAACAAGTAGACTGTTGTCAAGTACCCAAAGCCTGATATATCTTATTCCCGTGTGCCACAGAGCTTCATTGTTGCCCCCAGAACTATTCAAAACACATTGGTGAGCCACACCGTTGCACAGGGTGACATGTTCATTCATTACAATAAAAAAACAACAACACAGTAGCTTTTTGCCGAGTGGATGCCACATACACCAAGCCTGATTCCAGACCTCTGAATGGCTGCCCACACCTCAGTGATTCATATCCAGTAACTCTGGTGTCTGTTTAGTACGGGTTGTTTCCGACCAGTCGGAGAAAGGATCAACAAAATCAGAGCGTGTCTTCTTTTTGCATAGCTTGATAGCTACCTAGCTACATCCATAAAACATAAAAATACTGACAGAAAAAAAGAAAAACTGTCTGAGACCTATGCAACTGTGAGTCAAACGAAACTCTTTCGTTATGAAACACTGATCTACTGCGGCTTCCATGTCGTCATAAAATGTTTCTGGAGGGATTTAATTGTCACTTTCTCCTGAACAAAACAAAATAGCATCCATTGCAACACGCCTTGTCTCCTAACATCAACACAAAATCTGGTGGACTGAATGAAGTGAATGAAATACTCACAAGGACATCAAATGCAGCAGGAAATACTCAGTTTGTACAGTTTGAGAAATGTTAGATAAGTGTAAGTGCCCAGTTGTTAAAGGCCATTAGATTTATGTCTTCAGTTGGAAGAAGCTTGGAGGTGAGAGCCACAGAGAAGGTAGCGAAGTTGTAAAGTATTAAGGGACAGAGACAGATATTTCTGGGATTTGTCAGTCTGTGGATTGGTCCAACACTTTGGTCCAGACTGAAATATCTCAACAGGTATTGGATGGTGATAAATCTTACAGACTATATCTCTTTCTCCAATAACAGGTTTGAACTTTCTTCGATTTTAGCGACAACTATTGAAATGTGGCTCAGACATTCATTCCCCGTCCCTCAGGATGAACAGATGATCAAATAAACCCTTGTCATATTTAAGTTAAGATTTCATTTTCTTCTAGTTTGTGACCAAATACATCTACCGGCAGAACTAATGACATTCCTATCAACCTCTGCTGTGCTTTGCATTGTGTTAATTGGCAAATTAGCACTTGGACTAGAAACTTGTCAAACATAACACCTGCTAAATGTCATTGTGAGCATGTTAGCACGCTGCTGTTAGCATTTAGCTCAAAGCGTCACTGTGTTTAAGCAGATCTGACTGTGGACATCTTTCCAAAAGTTCATACTTACATAGATGAGACTCTTATTCATTTTCCCCGCTCCTCGTTTTCTCTCTCTCTGGCTGTTTTTGGTCCCATTTTACAGCCTGACTTTATCTTACATTCACAAAATAACATTTTTAATTAAGCAATATGCCTACAGGAAATTGGCATGTATTGCTTCGAATCAGCCTCTGAGCATTTCTTTAAGACTCTATATTTAGACATTAATTAAAGCATTGCTGCTGCAGCGTACTGTTGAGAACAACAACTCCACGGTTATTATGGCCCTCTGTATTGTCCTCTTTGCCTCTTTCTTTCCGTCTTTCTGAAACAAACTGCACACACAAACACATTTGCGCGCGCAGACACACACACACACACACACACGTTTGGATGGAGTAATAACAGGAATGAGATAGAGGCAGCCAATTGTCTCTACTGTATCTTATTTGTACTAGGGAAGATGAGCAATCGAACAGAACTTAAATGAAAGGAAAAAAGGAGAGGGAGGATGCAGCAGCCAAAAAAAAGTGTTGTTAAGTTGAATTTAAAGTGCTCTGAAGAGGATAAGCAAGTAGGCCAGTCAAGGGAGGAGGGGAAATAGGAGGAGGAGAGGAGAGAATGGGTGGAGAGGAAAGAAACAGAATGGGGAATTGATAAATAGATCATTGTATGCAAGGAGCTGCTCTGCCTTTTCTCTTCGTCTTTCACCACCACCCCATCCACCCCCCTGACACCAGATAAACAGAATTTCTAACTCATCTGTTTACTGTAAATGAGCCTAAATAAGGCCAGAACACAGAGGAGACACACAAACACAAAGGATTTACACACACACAACCGAACAGTTGTACCACGTAACGTCTTTTCTGTTTCACGCCTTGTTTGTCTTGTCTTTTCATTGTCGAGCGTCCTCTGCAAATGAGCTTCTGTGTGTGTTTACCCGAGGTTTTGACAGGACTCATGGCTAAACTCTTCACAACACACAGATATCCACTAGGCCCAGAGGCTCCTTTGACATACTGTATCTCTAATAGAGGAAGCAGGCTGCTGTACGATTAGATGTGAAATAAACAACAAACACAGACGCACGGACACACACTCTTCACGGATTTAATGGACAAACATAATGGAAACACTGCATGGATATAATGACTTGTAGCACTGGTGGAAACATGACAGTGGACACAGAGAGGAGACGATGGAGAAGACAGGAAGGTTCCTGGGAGAATTTTTTTCTCCATCTCAGTTTGTTAGAAACTTTCTCACGTTTGCGGGCATCCTTGAACACTGTGCCTCTTTGGGGAATCTTTACCGACCAGCTGTTTGTCTGTAAGATACTATTCAGGCTGAGGCTGCTGAGGATGCTGCATGATTCATGGAGGTAAGAACATATTTTGATAGATAAGGTAAGTAGTTAGACGAGGCAGAATATTGCCTTGGTTTTTATTCTTCTCTCCAGTAGACGTGTGAAAACTATCCAACAAAGCTCAAAGGCAGAAAAAGCTAGAAAAAGTCAATCTGAAAAAATGATCTCCAGTCAGTGTATCTGATATTTCAGCTTCTCCGTCTCTCTTTGCTCTTTGTTCTCACGGGGTAACTTATCAGCTTTCCTCTTAGGGAGTGTACAAAAATTATTAGGGAAAGAAAGGAGGCCAAAAGGGAGAATATACTGACATTTTGGGGAAAGCAGACGAGTCTGTAAATTTTTACTTTATATCCCAACCCTCATTTGTGAATTGAATCTGAAAATTATTTCTAAAAAAGAATCAAATAATTGCAAACATTAGGCTTAGTGTGTAAAGTGGGTGCACAGTACGACTAATCTAAAAATTGTGGCTCATCGGTGGAGCTGCATGATGCCTGGTTGCTCAAACAAGTCATTTATAACAGCATCCACCTGTCAATCAAAGCAGTCACGCTGTTAATTATGCATAACTTTAAGCCTTAATATATTTTAACAGGTAAGTTGAATAGAAATTCTTCTATTTCTGCTGTGAAGTTGGACATTTAACATGGAGGCTTATGGAGATCTGAAGTTTGTTGTCGCCACTGTCACTTGACTTCCTCCTTTGCTCCCATCATTCAGTCTACAGCCACTAGAAGGGTTTTTAACTGGAATGTAATATGTCATTTTGGGGCACTGAAATGACTGATAATGTTGTTTTTCTTGGGAGGACAGTCTCTCCAAGACGTTTTTTAAAAAGTGCATTGTCTGCACTGTTTACATATTACAATTCAAGTTTAGCCATAAATTGGAAAATGTTTTATTTATGGCTATTGTGTATTATGGATTATATTATATCACATAATTCTTGCTTTGGCTCTTTTAGCTAGCTAACGGTGATGCCAGTTGTCTCAACTTAATCTTTTCTAGTTCAAGGGAAGTGCCCAAATCAAATATTAATAAGCTGCACAGGTCTTTTCTTTTTAAAGTCAAATACAGGATTCAACCCACACTCCAGTCAATTTCATGCAGTCCCTTATAACGTATTAAGATGCTCCCTGTGCAGCCTTCAGGTTCAGAAGTGCCTCCATTTTCAGCCAAAACACATTTGCGTTTTCTCTTTCTGTCTCCATATAACTCCTGAAATCCTCGTTTTGTAAATACAAGGCATTTAAACGCCACCTGTTCTCTGCCTCCATGTCTCCCTGCAGTTTATTTGCAGCTGCGCAGCAGCTCACTCAGCTACAGTAAAGGCCCCAGTACTGCAGTAAATGACCGTTTCTGTAAATCTATAATAGAAAAAAAAAATCTAATGAATATAAGCCATAACAATTAGAAAACGGTACAATCTTTCTCACATGGATAGAACGAATACTAGACACAGAGGCGACTAAGCAAATAGCTGTCAGTAATAATATGAAAACCATCCTGCCCGTAATTTAATTCATCATCTTCAGTTTCATCTTCTCATGTCCTGACAAATGTGTGATTGTACAGATAATAGACAAATACGCTCCAGAAAATGGGCACAAAACTGACTTGTAGCAAAAGTTATCTCAGTTAAAACTTAACCAAAAAATGCAAAAACGCAAGCTTGGTGGTGGTTTGCTCCATAGACATATATACATAGACGCCGCATTGAGCGGGTTGGTCGTTGGTCGCGACACGTCAACGGGTCCGCCATATTGGATGTGGCAGATCTGCCCATAAACTAATACAAGGAAATGGACTGAACTTCATAAAGCGCCTTTCTACAAAGTGCTTTAAGTTAATGTCTCTTATACACCCATTCACACACACACTAATATATCTGGGAAACAAACAGGCACCAAAAACAACGTATGTAACTTTTAAAGTGATGATTATAAATGTTTACTCCTTATGTAACACCAAACCAACATATGTATTTTTCTAATGCTGAGTGTTTACAGCTACTAATGTGTGTAACACTGTTACTGTGATGATAAATATTGAAATATTTATATTTAACATTTAATCTGTGTCTATAATAACCAGATCCTGAAATGTAGATGTGACATGAGGGTTTTCTGAATAAAGAGCACTAATGTGTACATTACACGTGAACATATATATACACACACACACACACACACACACACACACACACACACACACACACACACACACACACACACGTTGTTTTTTGTGCCTATTTGTTTCCCAGATATATTCGTGTGTGTGTGTGAATGGGTGTATAAGAGGCATTAACTTAAAGCACTTTGTAGAAAGGCGCTTTATGAAGTTCAGTCCATTTCCTTGTATTAGTTTATGGGCAGATCTGCCACATCCATTATGGCGGACCCGTCGACGGACGATTCAGTGCTTAATGCGGCGTCTATATGTCTATGGTTTGCTCCGCTGAGCACTTCCTGTCTGGGTATCTTTCACTGAACCCCAATGCACAGTGTGTGCTGCTGCACAGTTTAACTTTAAAATGTGGCTGAAAGTTTTTTTGTGTAATCAAGAAAAAAACTTTTAATCCAGTGCTTACCGTGTAAACATCCCAGTCAAAATAACATTTTACAAGAGCCAGGGGAGAAAACCACCAACAACATTGCTTCTTTTTTTTTTTTTTTGCATTTGTTAAACTCCCTCTTTCAACTGAGCTGCAGCTGCCCCATTGTCACCTTTAATAAACACCACGGCAATGGCAAGCTCTCGATTGTTGTTCTGCTCAGTGTTTGCAAGAGCAGCATCTGTATAGTCGAAGAAAAGCAGCTGTTCCTGTGCATATGGGAGAGGAAAGTAAAGCTTTTGGGGGGATTTTGATAGTTTTGGTTGATTATCTAAAGAGATAAATATGTTAAACCAGTGGTAGTCTTTGTTTTTGTTTTAAATATATTTGTAAATGTCGACAGTTTTTTAGCCATAGTCATAGGTTTAGGTTTATAGGTTCCATTTACAGCTATAGTTACTCATACTTAGTACTCTGAACATGATCATCTTATAGTTATGACACGTTATTGATTAAACGATACAGCTGGCTATAACGTAGTAACGATTAGCTTCACCACTACAATCTATGACATTAAAATGTTAAAAAGTACTACTTTAATAAATAAGAAAAAAAAATTAAAAATATAACAACATAATAATAAAAGGGGTAATTCTACTGTAATTAGTGGTTTTACTTTAGAAGTTTAAAGTTTTTTTTTCACTTACACAATGCTTGTGTACTTTTATTTAAAGTGGTCATAATTAATAAAAATAGATTAAATGAAATAGTCCCTCATATTGATCAACCTATAGAAAATTACAGGACTTCATAGCAAGTCTGAGCTCACTGTTTAGCTGTTGCAAAACCTTAACTAAATACACCATCTGCTCAGCTGACAGACACATTTAGCAACTAGCTGGTGAACATGGTGGAACATTTAGCAGCTAAAGAACCACATATTTCCCTCAGGAGACTAAAAACAGAGTTAAAACAGACTGAACTTGGATTCATCAGGTGGACACAAACAGTTTTGAGAATATGTATAACTTGGTCATGCTAACTTAAGTGGCTTAAGAAAAAAAGTTTAATATTAAGATCTATGGGGCTCTATTCACAGAATATGGCAGTAATTTATGTTTTCATTCGTGTTCAATCGCCTGATAATAAGAATTGTTATGTTTTTGTTACCTTAGAAGAAGCCTTTAATATCTACAGATGATGCAGGTCCTCCTTCATGGAGTCCGCCATGTTCCACAACTACACAGCTACATGCTACTAACTCCTACACACTGATCCTTTACTTAAGATCTCAAATGAGGACTTTTATTTGTGTTATAGTTGTTATATTACAGTATTTATCAGATCTGAATAGTTCTTCCACCACTTAATAAAATAAATAAATAATAAAAACCGAGAACATATTTAATCATAAATCTACATAAACTTCATTGCACAATTTTTGAAAAAATTACATGAAGCGTCTAGCTTATTAATATGAACACTTTAGTCACAACATTAACCGAGTTTGTCCCAGCTGGGAGATGTGCAAGACGTGTTAAGTTGGTTTCCCCTCATTGCTATTCAGCTGATTATCAAAAGGCCAATTTCAATTTAAGACTCCACCTGTGACTCTTTGATCACTTCAATCTGAACTTATAAACATGGAACAAGGCGCTCACTTATACAGAACAGACAGCCAGGGCTTCATTCCCCAAAGTGTTTATAGTCTTGTTCTTAGTTTCTCATGCTGATCTCTGCTCACGTCTCTCCCGGATCTGTCGACTCGCATTATCTTACTAATATTTCAGAATTTGTTTCCTCACATAAAAACAGCAGGGATTCGTTTAGTAGGCACTGCACAGAAAGCACAAAAAGCAAAGAAACAATCCCAATCAATATACATAGGAGCTCTGATATTAGCGCTATGGATTTTCATTTCTGTCTGCTGCAATACGGTTTTAAAATGTATGTGGTTGTTCAAAGTGCACTGAGTGAGATTTTACGGTCACATGAAATTAAACTAATACATCTGCAGTGCTTTCAATCAATACCAATGACTTAACATTTCAGATACAGAAATACACACAAACACCCTCAGAAAACTTTGTAAAAATGGAGATTTGTGGGTGTTAAAAGCGAGTCACAAGCGTTACATCACATTTCGCTCTTAAACCATAAAAAGCAAACAACCTATTTTATTTCACACAGACCTGCAAATGCTGCTGTACTTGGCTAGCAGCTGTTAATTGTTGATAGCGACCATAAATTACATAATGCTCTTTTAAACGTCTAGTAAAGGAGCGTGGCAGCAAACAAGACATCTGAGCAAAGATAATAGACAACATAACAGACATAACTCAGTTGGAATGAGCCTGTATCATAAAACACAAAATATAGCCACTTGTCTTGGTTGACAGCGTTATAAAGTCAATTCAAAGCAGCCGGGGAGCTGGAAGTAACGAATTCACACCATGTTTGTATATTAAAACTAAAGACACTTGGATAGAGCCATCGTTATCTGTTACTTTTACTAGTAACTTAACTACCTGTCGTCCTACGCTCTAGTGTTAGTTTAACAATAGCACTTTCCTCACAAGTCACACTATAGCTACAAAAGTGAAGGCTGACATTTATTGTTATTATATCTCATCTTAGATATTTTAGACATCTTAGACTTATAGATTTTGGTGCAGAATGCAAATGATGATCTTCAGCAAATAAATCATAAAACCAAATCCAGAAACTTCTCCAACAAAATTCACCCCTTCTTATTCATTTTGAATTTAAAGCCAATTTTAGAGTCACAGCTGCATCCAAAATCAATGGAACGTGTCCAGGGGATGAGAATTTACTTAACACCACTGGGTGAAGGGGCATTCATTTTCATTGAATATATTTTAATTTAAGCAACAGTATGTTTGTGTTTATTCCAAAGTTGTATGACTCATCTATCAGCGAACAGTGAAACAGCAGTAGCAGTTCCTAGTTTGAGTTGAGACTGAGCTGCCAAACAAACACATACTGTATTGTGCACACCGATACATATGTTGCTAGTTAGTTAGTGTATTGACTGCACCCTGCATGCATGTTGGCCTGACGAGACATTGTCTACTTAACGTCAGCTCTTTGCTAATGCAACTGTTGGATATTATTTTGTATGCAAGAATACTTCTTCTTCCAAGGAAATGTTCTGTCTTTGATGAGCACACACCATCTGTAAGTCAACAATGCTGAATCACTAATCTCAAACCCTTTACTTTGGTAGACAACAGACCAATAGACCTTTGCTTGACAACGGGATTATATAAGAGGTTTAATTATTGAATTCATTTAATAGCAAGCGAAGAGAAAAGAGCTGAAAGAGAGAGTAAATGTAGATGAAAGTCTAAAACCCAGAATAAGTAAAGCTAGATTAAAGTACATGACAGCAGAAATCTTTAGTGCTGAGTTCAGTTGTCGGATGCTGCAAATGTCATGGTAACCACTGAGTGCAGCACAACATGCCATCTTACTCTGCATCAGTGCTCCATTTACCTCGCATGTAAGTGCTTTAACCATGTTTCTTTTTGGGGGGGGGAGAAAAACTAACAGTGGGTCTCTCAGGGGAGAGATGATATGTTGCACAGACGATGGAGGAAGACAGACGAGATCAGGATGTAATATGGCCGTGTTCTGCGGAGGCCTTTGGAGTGTGATTACCAGTGTAAAAAGGGCTTTAATTTAAGCCCCGGGCTAAAGAATCATACAGCATGTGGATTTCTGAGCAGCCCACATACTGTACTAATGACTCTGAATTCAGTTCATTTTTCATCACAATATACAAGCTGTGCTGCCTCATAACTGAGTGTACACATCTGTGCGGCTTGCAGTCTTCAGAGGCTGAAAGTTGCAAACGTCTGTCCTCTTCAAATGTAAATTGGATTGATGTGGTCTGTTGTCGTGAGCATTTAAATAAGTAACTTGTACGCTCCCAAGTTAACACAGAGTGACTACCACAGGGTGTTAACAGTGAAAATAGTCTGAGCGCTGGGTGATTCATATGAATAACTGGGTTGTATTCATTAAAAATCTAAGAATAGGACTGCTGGTCTGGGGTGGCTGGTCAGGTCATGTGACCATTTATGCCTCCTAATGACTGTAAAAAGAAAAATCAGATCAGCACTTATGTTGTGAACTAGTCTCATATTAAGTATTTTATTAAGACAGGGCAGTTTGTGTTCTTGCCTTCAGCATTCCCTCTTTTTCCTTCAAGATGAACACAAATAACTATAGATACATACATACAACCACTAATTAATTGCTGCTAACTGATTCTTCCTTTGGCCTTCAAGAGAATTGGGCTCAGCAGCCAGACCAGACTTGGTTTCGAGCAAAACCTCTGAGACCACCAGGGAATACCATTACTCTACCAAGTTGATTTATGGACGTTCAGAGGTTGTGTTCATTCCCGAGTCTGTCTGTGTTCACTGTAAGGTAGACGCTGATCATAGCGCTACTTGTACGCCTAACAGTGAGGGTGTAGCACACCATCTTCACTATTTCCTGCTGTCAGCACTAATCAATATCTGCGACAGGTTCTTCCCTCTCTGCCTGTTTCTTTAGGAAAGTAAGTATTATCCATATCTGTGATCTGTTGGCAAATGTTCTGATATCCAATCAGCCTTAAAACTCATCAATGTATCACCCCAAACGTGTTTACACACCGTCACCCAAAGCAACTCTTCCAAGCAGTATCACCAGTATGCAGCCATTTTCAGTCTATGTGTATAAACGTGCCCTATACATGATTATATGTGACTTTTAGTGGCCCAAATGTACCAATTTTGCAATCACACACCAACATAACCACAGTATTTCCCCAACTTTGTCCAAGTGATTACTATTACCCACTGATTCTGAATAGGCGGTTGCAAATAATATATTGTTATTTAATTGGAGAAGCTGTTGAACAACCTGGAGACGACCAGTCATGCTCATTTCAAGTGACCGATTTGTGACGATTTAACCTCTGGGGACAGTGGCCAATGTTTTGGGTCTTCTGGTGCAGTCAGCAGATAGAAAATGGAAAATGGATAATGAATATCCAGCACAATACTTACTCTCTAGTCTAATTAACGACTTGATACGTGAGAATGACAAGAAAGACACAAATTACACCCAATCTCTATGAACTCTATGCGTTCCTCATCTGTTGCTCTCTACACGGACTGTTTATCTGCATTCAATTGAAGCCCTCCCAAATGTAATTGGTCAATATTACTACCTACAGACGCTGCATTGATATGCAGATATCCGATTGTGCTCTCTTTGATTCCCTCTATAAAAAGGAAGAACAGTTGTTTTTTACTATATTCAACAAGGTAAAAGTACTTTAAAGCTTTGAAGCTTCCCGAACCTTAATTCTTTAGGAGAGATTGCAGCATGGAAATACTGTACATCACAATATGTCATTGACGTACTTCATGCTTCCATGTCTGCAAGCTTGTGTGTGTGTTAACAGGTCATCTACACATCTGCATTTACAAAGCCACACACTGCTCGACTTGAGGGCAATCAATGTCTTCATATCGATCTGGGAGAGACCTGTGACAATACTGAAATGGTCTAAAGTCATCTTTTACTCTCTAGGCTAGAAGGATAAGAACGGTGTCCACTTTCAAAAGAATGTTCCGACCTACCTCCTTATTGTATATTTGAAGGAGTGTCATGACATCCTGAGGCCATCCCCGAGCTAATGGAGTACTGGCTGATGTCCAATTTAACGAGCTGTAAACTTTCTGAACACCTCTTTTCAAAAACCTCAGAGCGTTTGAGTCAGAAAAAAACAGAATTTTTTTAAAAGTTCGACTGAAGTGTTTTAAAAAAAACAAGCTACTGAATTACTGAAAAGGTAGAAAATTGTTTGAGAGATATTGTGTGCGTGTGTGCGTCCATGCATGTACTCAGTAAAGCAATCAATACCTGCAGAGCTATGCGTATCCTGCTTTTTGGCTCATTTGCTTTTTAAACACACACATTCTCACACATAAATACAGTATACGCACACACACATGCATACTGCTGCACCTTTATTGGCTTCATTTCCAACCTTTCAATAATTCAGTGATTCACCTTATAAATATGCATACTCAATTTGTAAGAGTGTGTCTGTGCATCTGTGTTGTGTGTGTGCGTGCGGGAAAGAGAGATCCATCTGGTTTTAAGTGCCTTCTTCTGAACAATATGGCAAATGAGGAGTCTGCTATTCCAGTGGTTCCCCCTTACCACACACACACACTACATGTACAGTGTGTTTGTGTGTCTCTAAACAGCTACAGTGAAGAGCTGAGTCAGGGTTGTGCTCTCACCCTACTTTGTATGACACACAACCATCGGCCAAAAGGTCAAAGTCCGTCTTTATTATGCGTGAGTGTGTGTGCGTGTGTGTGTGTGTGTGTGTAAATGAGAGAGGGAGAGCGGCATCAGATCATAAATGGATAACACACATACATATCACATCAGATGAACTGAATATTCACCTTATTTATGAATTCAGACTAATTTAAATAGGACCAGGATAAAGAATTTTCTCTTTCAAGTACCAAGTAATTCATTCTGACGCACTTTGAAGGTGTAATTCATTAATTATGTTGATTATTTGTTCTTGAAGAGGAACTATTCTGCTTACCCATGAAGAACAGTTCACTGATGAAGCAACAACAAAACAACCATAGTGACATCACTTGAGTTATAGTAGGAATTGATGCAATGAAAGACGCAGTACAACTTTTAGAAGAAGTTCAGACAGGATTTCTGAAGCTTGATTCATGGTGGTCTGTTGCTTTAATTGGTGATTTAATTATCTAATTGCATATATGAATGGATCACTGCCATTAATCAACAATGAGAATTTACATCATTCACCATTTTTTAGGTTTTGTTATATAAGCTTTTCTGGCTTTCCCTCAAACATACAATAAAATCTGCTCATGCACTGCTGTTCACTTCAGTCCATCACTACACAGCACATTAAGGATGAGATTTACAACCTCCAGCGTGTGTGTGAATATGTTGTTTATGTGCCTCCCTCTGTGCAGTGGAGCATTCATTTTCTGCAGTAATGATAATTCACCATCATTAAGGTCTCCCATAATAATGATACAGGCTGTAGCTGCCAAGCCTGCAGTACCTGAGTGGTTTCATAAACCAGGTGAAATTGTTTGAGTCCTTATTCCATGAAAACACACTCATAACAAGCTGAACGTCACGTTTGCTGCAGGTGCAGACGCAGGAAAGCACACTTACAAATCTATATCCTGTTAACTTTAACTACGTCAAATTCAACACTCAAATCAAACTGCACACGCTACTGCGCACACTCACAGAATCCATACCTGTACATACGAACACAGATACAGCTGCAAGGACACGGATGTCAATCAATTATGAGTCTCATCTTCCACAGCCTGTCACTGTCACTGCAGCTATCACACTTTGCACGCAGCGTGTGTGTGACTGTGTGTGTGACTGTGTGTGTGTGTGTGTGTGTGTGTGTGTGTGTGTGTGTGTGTGTGTGTATGTGTGCTGACACAGGTTATTAGCGGCCTATTCTGAACACCTGCACCTTGTGCGCTCTGAGCATCTTTCATTCTCTCTCTCTCTCTCTCTCTCTCTCTCACACACACACACACACACACTTTCGCCCTGCTTTGTGATTGACAGACCATATTTTTTGTCATCCAGAAAGGCTGAGGTGTAAAAAGATGTTCTTTCCCTCTCTCTTTCTTCCTCCTTCCCTCATCCTCTGCTCCTCTTCTTATCAGTCTTCGTCCTCACCCATCGGCTGTATACATGTGTGTGTGTTTGTGTGTGAACACTCGCCTGGTGCAGCTCCCAGACTTTCATTGAAATGTTATTTAGCCAACCAATTAGATGTAGGGAACAGCAGGTGAGCCCTGAGCTCTATCCAATCAATGACCTTAATCCTCTTTAATCAACCAATTAAGATTCTATTATCGGCGCAAAATCACACACATATACACGACCGCACTGGAATTATAGAAATGCAGATTTAGCTTTTATGTGCGCAGAGATACGACAAGATATTTGGGCATTATTATGTTATTTACCTTTTTAAAGATTTATAAAAGAAAAAAAGGTTAAAGGTTTGTGCTTCACTTCATTCATTGTTGGTTTATTATGAGGTGTACAGTCTGTAGAGTGACCTCACTTTGCTTATTCAACTCAACTAATGGAGGGCATTCAAGAGGATGAAATATTATTAACAATGAAACTCCTGGTGGGTTGAGGTCATAAGAACAACAGTAACATCAGTTTGGATCAATCATATTTGTTTGATTTAGTTTAGTTTGAGTGGGAGAGATGATGACAGAATGATTTTAATTAATATACCCACCAAAAGAAATGTCCATCAGTGGTAAAAGCAGGATTTCTCTAACCATTTTTGGTAACATGCCTCTATGATTTACATCTTGTATACATGGGATCTTGTATGAAAAGGTTGGTTGGACTTAGCAGTGAGACATGACAGGCATTGGTTTCTATTTAAGCCCTTAATGGAAATATGCCATCATATATCACCTCCTTATTAAACTGGTCCCATAGTCATTATTAGTCCCACGTGCTGCAACAACTCTAAATCTGGGAAAGCTGCTTTTAGTTTTCGTGCTGCACGTGACACACATTTAAACTTGGAAGAAGTTGATTTAAAAGCCTGATTACAAACTAGAATGTAACTGTGTTCTGTTGTTGTCTGCTTGTTTGTTTTCTTGCTAATTATTTTTGTGTGTGTTTATTCAGTTGCACTCTCAACTGCATCGAAAATGAAAATGAGGGCATGCCCTGAATGTTTTTCAAGATTTGATTAAAGGTTAAATGAAAATCTTTCTGTTGAGCATTTAAATGCGGTAAGATTAACTCCATTTACAGAATATCTCACTAGTAGTAATAGCAGTTTTACTACTTATTATCGTCTTAGCACTTATCTCATTTCATATCATATCATTCAGTTTGTAAAGTTATGCCAATTTAAGTTTGTTTTTACTATTTTGGTTGTTAAACAGAATGAAATTCAGCCTACTCGAGCCTTTTAGTGGCCACTACAGTTATAATAACTCAAAGACAAATTAAAGGACAACAACGCTTTATGGACATCAACATTCCTCATTCTGATCTGATTTAGGGCTAGGTTACTCTTGTCGAAAATACCTACAAGTCAGCGACAGTTTGTAGAAAATAAACAGCAGATTATACATGTTTTAAGTTATTTTTATATAACTATTGGGTAGGTATTTTATTCAATTGTCATGTTCATGTTGGGTCATGCTTATGTTATAAAGGCATGCATGTCCACAACCAATAAATGCTCAGTGCTGGACTAAAGGACATGTTTATTTGTTATTAGGAACATAGCAGTTCAACATGGCGGACTCTGTGGAAGAGTACCTGCGATGTCTGTAGATATAAAAGGCTCATTCTCATGTAATAAAAACGTATTATTTTCAGTCACTTAAAAAAAACATTTTTATGCATATTATATTCCAATACTGCCATATTCTAGTCTGCACACTAAATGATGCTCCCTTTTTTGGTATACCACCATGTCTGTACTGTATGTATGTTACACGTTAAATGGAGAAAAATGAATGGGGTTTGTTGAAAGTGTACCTTTACTGATTATTATTATGTTCTCAGTCAGACCATTGAAGGATTAATCCAGTACATTACCATGAAAATTGCATCCCATGGTGTCTTCCCATCCCTCATTTGTCGCTCTCTCATCCTTCTGTACACTGTAAAATAAAAGTCAGAAATGCCATAAATGTTTTAAATAATCATACATATGCATCCTCAAGAGTCCTGCAGAGTCTTATTTGCAATTGAAATCCTTCCAGCTTCTTTTAGGTCTTTTCCAAGATCTTAGAGTTCCAGTTGGGAAAACAGCTTGAAATGGAGGTCACAGTAAATGATGGACCAGGATGGATGATTTGAGGGGATCCAGTAATAATTTATAGTAAAGAAAACATGAATATGCATGGATAGATGAGCAGAGAAGCGTGGAAAAGCAAGAAATTATATTTTTTTTCTTTTGCCCAGGAACAACAAAAAGCCCTCAGGTCTGACAAGGTTGTATGTTTTCTTTAGTAATCCACTAGAAAAAAAAAAACCCATTTCCTCTTTGCCTTTAGGGACCTAATTTCTTTAAAACAAAGCTCTGTTTCAGAAATATGTGGACATTGTGTATTTGTATGTATGTGTGCAAGACAAACCTATCCCGACACTCAGCAGCAGCAGTGACATCCTCTTTGTATACCTCTTATTGCCTTTCTTCATCTGTTCCTCCATCACCCGCATTACATTTCTGTATTGACTGAGATCCCTACATTTATACAGATTTATTTTAGTCCAGAATATCTCAAACAAGGCAAGTAATTGTTTGCTCTGAGCAATAAGATGTGGGAGGGAACGGCAAAAGAGATAGACGGAGAAACAGAGCAAGGAAGGGAAGGGGAATTAAGTAAGACCTAGAAAAACTGAAACTGTACAGTAACAAGGACACACGACTACGCAGATATTGATGGAGGAAACAAATTAGTAGTTGAAGGAAGAAAGTTTTCAAATTTTAAGTATGTCACTTATTTATACTCAAAGAAAGAGGAACAGACATAAAAGAGAGAAAAGACAATGGGCTGTTGTTTGCATACAAACAGCTGCTGTGAGAAAAGATGGCAAACATTCATTGTTCCATTATTGATCGTTACTGAACTGCGATATTGAACTCTTTTGTTAAAAAGTTTATTATCATTGAAAAGAAAATATCTCTAGGGAGTTTACATTGTTTTATCAGTTCAGCTATACTTATTGGACTCTAATGGTAATTCAACAGATTGTTGACTCGTCAGGGCCAGACCTTTTCCAAATAATGAAAATATGCATCAACCTTTAAGTGTGACATTGCACAGAGTGAGGCTATTATTTTTTTTTAATGGGTAGACCTACGTTGTCCTGGATAGCTGTGCAAATCACGGAGGCACACGCTGCCCTTTTCTACAAGGTTTTACAGCCAAAGTTCAACTAAACAGAACTTCCAACCGAATTTGGCAGGAAGTAATGATGGCACCAATTAACTGCAGAGAAAAATGAAACCAGAAGCTAAAGGATACGCCTGGAAATATTCCATTCTATTTTTGTTACTGCCGAGAAATCCCACAAAACGACCACAAAAAAAAAAATGCCATTAGTTCATCTCTCTATACTTTTTAACTTCTTCAGCCTGTATGTAGCCTTCAGCCTAAAGACAAGTGATTCATACCGAAGATGGAAATCTTGTGCACTGTAGTTTTTTGCAATTGTTCCTCGGAAAAGAAGAAATAGTGCATTTGTTGGGGAACATTTTCAGCTGCAGATTAATGCACATTTGGTGCTCTTGTGATTATTTACAGCAGAAGGATGGTATATGTGGGACTGACTACAAATAAACCAGCCTATAATCAGGCAAAACTTGCAATTAGGATCAATTAATTTTTGGTTTTTAGTATTTTCATGGTATTCATGTACAGTAAATAAAGAATGCCACCAGAGCTAGCTTTTTATTTCGTGCACTTTGTTTTGAAAGGTTATTATTATAATTATTGGTTGTCTGAATCTGTAAATCAGTCGTCGTACACAAGCTTCTGCTGTGTAAAACAATTAATGTGCTATTCACTTGTAATCAAGCATCTTGTCCCTATCACGGCATGAGTGCTGTGCAAGATACTTCTGAAAGGAGGAAAACACAATCTGCAAAATGGTTCCAACATATAACAAAATGAATCCACTAAATCAACTTTAGAACTGAAAAACACACCTGCAGCTACCTCCAGATATATAACCAGGACCACAACCAGGAAGAAAACCAACCTGTGCAGTCAACAGGTGCGGTGAGCTCAGGAGGCAAGCTGGTTACCTCATCTTTTTTATCTTTTGTATGAAGGCTTCACACCACAATCCAGTTCAGTCATGAAGCTTTTTAGCTGAATTCCAGCACTGTGGCATCCTGCGGTCTCCGTGTTTCCATGGTATTCTTGAGTTTGTACACATCCTATGGCTCAGTGAACAATTTCAACTTTGTTATGTAAGTCCATGAATTGTTCTGCCACCCTCTGTATTGTGTATATTTGTATATGTGTGTGTGTGTGTGTGTGTGTGTCAGAGAAGATGTGTGCTCCTCTGCATTGCGTTTACCAGCGTCACACAGGCTGAGACTAGGAAACCAGTTCTTTACATCGGCCTTAATTGAACAACACTCAAGCATAAATTAGTCCAGCTTGCCAACTCTGCACTTTCTACTGTGCGTGTGTGTGTGTGAGAGAGTGTGTGTGTGAGAGAGAGAGTGTGTAAGTGGGTACCTGCCCACACATGTGTTCATGCATTTGGTAAACAGATTTAAAACTGAACTATTTTGCTTCTTTCTGTTTTTCTCTCTCTTGGATTTTTGCACACATACTCAACTTTTGGTTGTCTGAAATCACAATATACAGAATATTGACTGACTGAAGGATTAATCCAATCATCCATTTGATTTGTTTTTATTTTAAGAATTCTCTCTCACACTCAGTTTTTAATCTCTGCATCATGCAGGTTTTCTCTCATTCCATTTTCATTTTTTTTTATTATATTGACATATTTTAAACTTTCTTCCCATGTTCTATGTTACAGCTGCAGTTGACCCACGTGCTGTATGTATGACTTACTGTGAAGTTTTTATTGTGTAAGCAAATAAGGGGTATGGTTGCCTGCCCCTGATTGGTACTCGTTACTGGCTATATCGGGAGGCAGGGAGGCAGCACTTGGTCCAATCCAATCCAAAGCATCTAATATGTAAAACTGAGCAGCTTGAGCTTGGTTTTTATATTAAGCTTGTCTCTTTGTGTCGTACCTGTGAGTTTATTGTGAACATTAGTACGTACTAACTTGGTTTTGTTGAGGCATTGTGTTTACTATCTATGGACTGTGCCAGGTTTAGATGAGTTGCTGATTTGCACACACACAAAAAAAACACTTTTTTTAAATTAGATAATAGTTTGGATAGTGAGGTTTTTCTTTCTTCTTGATTTTGTTTGGGTAGCTAGGCTTAGGTTTTTAGAGAGTACTCTGGTAATATTCATTTGTTTTGTTTCAACAGCATCTGCCTGCCCTTTGTTTATCTTGTAGCTTACCTCACCTCCTTTGGTTGTATTATAATTATTGCAAATTCTTGGCAATAAATAAATTTGTTATACCAAGTACAACTGCTTTTATGTTATGTTCCTTTTAACTACACGAGCTGGGTTGTAAACAGCCAGCTTTAAATATTTTAATAAGATTGTGTATTTCAGTTGAGTTTTTGCTTAAACTCTGCCTCCTCCGTCACAAGGTTCTATCTTCCACTTGACAAGCTTAAAACATCCAGATTCTTCAGAGCATCCTGACAAGCACTTCAACCTCAACAAAGAGATAGCTGAATGACAACAAGTCCTTCTGATTTCCAAAACCACACAAATGTTTTGAAATTGTGGTCATGAAAAACCCAGCGTTGATTGTTGGTAGGAAATATGCAAATAATGGATTTCTTCATCAAGGGTCACACACTTTGTTGACTTAACCACCCACTCTAACCTCCTATCTAACTGTGTGTTCAGGGACGAAGCGAGGCACAACTGCAGATAAAGTTAATGGAAAGATGCAAATTCACGTTGGGCAGCACAAATTGACTCAAAGATGCTTTCACTTGAGTTCAAAATGTTTATAAAAAAAACTTTGGGGAATCGCAGAGACGTACAGAGACTGACAAAAACAAAATATTTGCAAGAGGAAAGTGTGCATTGTTTGAACATCAGTTTTCCGGTGTCTGGTGGTTTGTAGTTTGTCGTCAACTTTATATTGTGTGGTCATTTTTCAAAGTATTCCTCAAGACTTACAGTCCAAAAAACCTGCCCGGCATACCAGAATACTCAAACTCCACCTAATGTAAATGATGCTATGCATGTATGTTCCTTCAATCCAATCATTCCTCACCTCATCAGTTCGTAGCACTGAGAAAGACTCACTTTCCCCTCCTTCCTTCATCACAATCAGCGCTCCTTTTGTCACCTCCCCACTCTCCTCCTCCTCTTTCACCTTCCCTCATCCATCTCTCGTCTCCTCTTCATCACTACAGAGTCTATAAAGGTAAGGGGAATTAGAGCTCACTTCAATCAAACCATCTGCACCCGTAAAAAGGTTTCTCCACTCCTTTCTCATTCTCTCTCCCCGTCTCTCTGTGTCGCTCTCTGCGGGAGAGAAGACATAAAAATCCTTGTGATGATTCTTGAGTTGGGGGCAGAGGAGCGGTTATGTAGAAAATAAAAGAACAAGACAGGGGAGGAAAGGAAAGGTAAGGAGAGGAGAGGGCAGTACATAAAAGAAAAGGACAGGAGAGGACAGGCGAGAGGAGAGGGGGAATGAAGGGTCAAGCTGCAAGAGAGGCGATCATTCGAAACAGAAAAAGCATTTGAGTGCAGAGCCTGCTGAAGTATATCGTACTGTTGCTCTCAGTCACACTCCAGGTCCAGTGTTAGTGGTGTCTGGGGAATACAGGACTCAGATGACTGGTGACAACTGGTGATCAAAAAATATCAGGGCATCAGATTTTTGGTCTTTGCTTTTGAAACTGCTTCACTTAATTGAGGTCTCGGTGTGTGAAAGTGTGTATTATGTGTGTTTGAGAGAAAGACTCTTTTCTCAGCTCACAGCACTACAAGGACAAAAACCTTGACAATAGTAAGATTGTGAAAAATCTGAATATTTAACCTCCCATTACAAGCTGTAACAGTCCTAGAGGAGATGGAACGATACTGTTGAACCAGAAACTTCAAGCACAAGAGAGATGAGAGCCACCTGAGATGATGAAGGAGGCAGCTGAGGAGAAAAACCAGGAAAAGGTCTGATAGTACAGTGCGAGGAAAAGAAAGCAACATCTCCGGATATCGGTGATGCAAAGTATCTGAGTACAACACTATATATCAGAGGGACATATTGTAGTTTTTATTATTTATATGAGGAATTTAGTTACTAGTTGCTGTACAGATTTACATTATTAATGTGGTTATATGTAGATTAAACTAGCCAGCCATACATAAATTAATACAATAAAAATGAGCGTTTCATTTACCAGCAGAAACAAGTAACAAGTAATCTGAAGGTTCTCAGTCGTCCAGGTCATTTTCTTCAAGAAAGGTTAAATCTGGGGCAACCGGCCATGGCTGTAGATCCATGAAGATGTTTGATCTCTCATCCAACCGAGTCAAACAATGGCCCGGTTAAGCCTGGGTTTCCTCTTGGATGAGAGGATCTTCAGCCAGGTCCAGTTGCACCAGATTTAACCCTTCTCCAATAAAGTAATCTATTAATGATTATCATCCTACAATACATATATTTTTCTAAAATGACATTCCACATAATGAATGCTTTTTGCTACTTTAAGAATATTTGGATACTAGAGAGCAAAGCAATGCGGCATTTCACCTTGTTGCTATTTATTCCTGTCGCTTGCACTGCATGGGTGAGAAGCAGTTGAATCATGAAGTTGAAAATGAGGAGTTATCTATACATACCTTCTCACTGGAGCTGTAGGTTTCTGGTAAGAAACTAGAAGCTAAAGTAAAGAGACTTCTGTCACATAAAATGTGTGTTTTCTATTCAAAAAGTGGGAAGATAGCACTCACTACGTCTCCAGCCTGAGTGTACAGGGTCGACTTGTTTGCAGTTTTATCAGGAGTTGGATAAAAGGGTTAATAGCCATTTAGTCTCTGCACATACCAATGAAAAGATTTGATTTCTGAATATATTAGATAAAGGGTCTGGAGGTACAGGTAGCCTCAGGGGGAAAAAGGAGGAATATGCCCTCTGGCAACTCCAAAGTGTGGAGGTGAGGTTTGATGTGCATAGCAACTGTAATGCAGCGGACAGCACTTCTTGTCCCATCAGAGGCTGTATTTAATGTCAGCTTTTTAGTTTAAATGTACCCATAATCCTTTCCTTAAGCTTAGTGTTTTTACTCTAAGCTTCACCAGTTTATTTGCCATATGGTAGTTGTTGCACAGATACTGTAGGAAAAAGAAATAAAAACATTGTACTGAGCATGAAGGCAGCCGTCACAGAACATAACGAGGGCTGCAGAGTTGTCCAATATCATCACTCAGCCTGGTGACAGGGATGAAGATGAAGAAGATCACAGTCACCTGGGTTTTCTGGGGTTGTTTTGTGCTACACCTGAGGCTAAGCTATCTGTTGATGCTAAGTAAATTGCTCCAAACTGTATGCCTGCTGCTTGTTAAACCACAGTGTTGACTTTTCTATGTCCACATGTGTTAAATACAGAAAATGTGACATGTGTGACGGGTTTTGGGGTTGTTAGAAGGAACCTGTGATGAAGCTGAATGTTCAGCAAAGTTTATAAGACTCACAGTTCTCGTTGAGACTGTGGTGCAGTTAATTAGCCCGTTGGATCATCTTGTCATGTTGTTACATTGGATTGCATCACACATTGTGACGCATTTTATTTTTGTCCACTCTATACATACAAGTGTTTATTTAAGATATAGACTACGTACTGCATCTATAAAAGTATAAACGTACTGTCTCAAGAGTATTAACTCACATATATGATACGCAAACACTGAAACTGAAGCACACACATACATATATAGAGTTGTGGATATTGCTCGGTTTCTATGGGGACATGAGAGATGAATATTCTGGGATAGAGATGGGCACTGGCAGTACTCAGGCCATATGGGGTGTAGCTATGTTAAAAAAGGTGCCTACTACTCAGATTTTATATTTACATAATGCTGTTCCTCTGGCTAAGAGGAACAGCAGATGACTGATATGCTGCAGATTTCCCCTGAAATTTCAAGCTTAGTGCAAAAGGCTGGAAAAGGCTGTTTAATGGTGCTAAACAGGCCTGTACAATTGTATTTAATATGTTCATGTTGGAGCTGTAACAGATGTTTTTCAGATTTTATTTTATTAACTGTGTAGTGAATACAAATTTATAAAATAGTTTTTTAAAACAATGGCCCTTGTACCTTCTCAGAGCCTACTTTGTTTTTTGTTTTTCTGGAAATGAAATGTCTTTGGACATCCTTGAAATCCTTGAATTTGAGAAGCTGAATGAAGCATCTTTAAAGTGTGAATTCTACAATACAACTGAGTGATTTAGTCATAACTAAGGTGAGCTTAAATATGATACAATGAGAAGGAAATCAGTAAATAATACAAATGTTTGTACACCTTTTTAAATCATGCTTTTAGCTATAACCCCCGACTGTCATCTGAACCTGATGTTCCATGTGTGAAATTGGATTAACATTTCCAGTCAGTTTTAGGAGCTGAAAATACATCACTCTCAGATGTTATTCTTAAACGGGGGGTTAATTTGTGAGAATAATTTCTACAGTCAAAGGATTTTCATGCCACTTTAGTGGTATTCAATGTGAGAATCAGCATGTAACCCTTACACTGTGAAAGTCATTTTTCCAGGCCCCTAAAAGCCTCTTTTACAGAGAAAGATCGGAAAGACGTCACTGTCTGGAGGGCACGACAACCTCTTCACTCTCATTTTTGACTTCACGGGACACAAGTCAGCTTTCACATTCAAACTGTGTCACTCTGAGGCATTGGAGTGATATTTGAATACTGACCTGCAAACCCATTATACTATCTAATGGCACAACATTATTATAATTCATCTAATTATGCATTCAGTGGTGATCCGGTTTTCCCATTAGTAATCATCATTTATTTCTTTTAGCCACCTGAATTCGCTGCAGAAGGACTCTTGTCGCAACAAGCAATTAAAAAAAAAAAAACTAATTACTGACATATCACACAGCAACATGCGCAGGAAGAAACATGCTAACAGGGACATTTAGGAGAATAATGACACTACTGTCCAAACACAATCAGCCTGAGGTGAGCAGAGTATCACTATAAGCCATCACAGAATACTCTGTGATTGTGTGAAGATGCTGCGCTGTGGGCCATGCGCAGTGATCACAGTGCTACGTTACAAAAGGGAATGTCCAAAAACAAGTCAAAAAAGATGATTAGAAAGATTTAGCATGACTTTACTTTAAAAATACATCAGTCAGGGATTGGGAGATATGCTGAGACTGACCAGATATTTAAGTTATTCATTAAAAATTCTTAATATCAAATAAAATTATTAGCCAGGCCCCTATTCATATATATATGAATATGCTGTATTATAATATTCATAACAATAGTACAGCTGAGTGTCATTAGCTGTGTGAACCTCTAGAATTCATCCGCAGGGCACAATGAATATCTGTGACAAATTTCATGGCAATTTAAATATAATGTTGAGATATTTCAGCCAACACTGAAGAAGCGGATCAACCTGCAGAACGACATTAACGTCTTTGGAGCCACGCTGCTGCCAGGACAGCAGTCAGCTCTTCAGAATATCCTGTAATCGCTGCTGCTGCCACCCGGGTTGACTTTGAATGTAATTGTGTGGCCTGCATGGACCGTTATTAAAAATGCACGTGAGTTTATTGTTGGAAAAATCTTTTTCTCCAAGTTTCTTCCAGATTAGAATCAGCATCAAATCCGTCGTCTCAGTATGAACCCAATTTGCTGCATTTGCTTCAAATCACCAATACATTACACGTAGCAGTGACTGTGTGAGACTTCTATTTTCTAAAAGTGCTATTATAAAGCTGGGCTCAGGGCTGTCGAGTGACACTGAGGAGAAGTTCAGCAGCTCCTCAAATTCCAGATAAAGGATGAAAATTCAATCAGACTGCAGGCACAACAATAAAACTGAAAACGATAGCAGATTAGTGCAGAACTGATATATTTGGGTAAATTAAAGTAGACTCAAGCAGTCATCCATATGTAGAAGAATTTACTGATCATGTATTCAACTCCAAGGCAGAAAATCTTTCGGTTAGATGCCCTTTTTTCAATCACAGGAGCACAAAAGAGGTTAAGGAGAAAGTTCCAGATTTTATTAAGCATACGCTGCACTGTATTTTAAAGATATTATAGGTATTGAATATAATCAACAGCACAAATGTTCCAGCTATCTAATACATCTGTTTTTTTAGTTGAAATAATTCAGAATCCTTTCCAGGGTTACTGAGTTTCAACAATCTTACAAAATCTATTATATAAGAGGAAATCAAACCGGTTCCTCTCTGCAGCAGCTGCAGCAGCCGCCTCAACAGACCAAAATGTGATGTAGCCACAAGGCATGTTTCTTCATCTGTGAACGCTGTGGTTCTCACGTTTTCTTGACCAGAAAATCTCACTCAAGGGATACATGGTGCTGTATTCCGCAGCTGAATGATACCAATTCACACTGGTGTCGTCTCAGGAGGAAATTGCTAACTGAACTAAAAGTACACGAGGGTATGCAGGGGAGAGTAAATTACAGCACTTTATTGCATAATAATTCTCGGAATGGACTGAAAATAATGCCACAGTCTCAGAGGGTAAGTTCTTCTTTAATGTTACTTTCCTTTTCTACTGTGCAGAGAGCTACAGGAGTTGCTCTTTGATCGTTTGAGCTTTTTGTCTTTCAGATTGTACTTGGCCTCTTTTAGACCTGTACGTATATGCAGATTGTTGTAACACCAAAACATTCATACTTTGTGTGTAATATATTGCATTATTGTGTGTGTTGGGGTAATCTATAAATCGGCAAAGACGGGGATCATCGGTGGACCTGAGGCAGACTGAATAACACCTGGATGCAAGCTACCTGTGACACCGCCCACTTGTCAATCAAAGTGGCCAAGCTGTTAATTATGCATAATTTTAAGCCTTAATATAATTTGAATGATATTTTAACATGGGGGCTTGTGTAGACTGACTTGTTCTATAGCCAGCCTCAAGTGGACCTTCGAGGAACTGCAGCTTTTGGCACTTCCACATTGGTTTCACTTCATAGCCGCAGGTTGCCGCTTGGACGAGACCTGATTTTAGTGTTACTGTGCTATTAGCTATTAGCTATTAGCTAGCTATTTTTAGCATTAATCATTTAATGCAGTTAATGTGTTTCATTGTTACTTGTTGATCTTTTTTAAAGTGGGATGAAATTGTGTACCAAAAGTGACTGGAAATCAAACCGAAAACATTGCATGTGCACATTTCACATAAGACAACGCTTGACCATGAGTTCAGCGTCTTTTTCATCAAATCCATGTGACGCGGGAAGTCAACCATGGTTTGTTTGGCTGCTCTGTAAACAGATACATGAGTTGATATTTCTCTTCAGTTGCATTTATGACAGAATAGCTGCTCGGGGTGTGTAAATACTTTATACATTACTTTTTATCATTTAGACCGGCCTCTGGGAGCTTTATTATTCAAACATCTTGCTTCTAACGCCACAAGTGTTCTCATCCCAAGAATTATAATGAGGACTGAAATCTTGAGGAATAAAACATTTACGTTACAGACATCTAGTTGTGATGCTTTCATTTAGGTTTAGGATTACGGGTGGGGAAGTGCTCTAGTGCTAAGAAATGAATGTGCTCTTTTCAGGGCAGATTTTTTGACTTTGAGACAGAGAAAAACTCAGGAAAGTGAGCACATTGCTGGTTCCCACATAATTCAGGCTTAGTAAATATATATATCCCCATTATTTTAGGGTTAAGGTTAGAATTAGGGGCTTAGGATATATCTGTGAGGGTCTTCAAATGTATACATACACATATGGGTATGAGTGGGTGTATGTGTCACAGTGTTAGATGTTAGACCACTGCCCTGATGAGTAACACACATTTTACCCTGTGCAGACTCATATCTGTGTGCGCACACACACACACACAGTCCAGAGAGATGGCAATGTAATATTCACCTTCAGTACAGAGATAAGAGAGGCAGAAACTAATAAACACAGGAGAGAGGAAGGGGTGTTATGATACTCTTCATATGTTAACATTGCACGGCACTGAGCAGAACAAAATTTGACCCAAGCTCAGATGACAAAATGAGCCAAACAGCATTTGATTTAATCAAGCTGCCGTGTGAATATCTCACAGGCAGTTAGCAGTCATTTTACAGTGAGCACAAAGCCAAATGAGCAAGCGCATGCCTTACAGCTCAGTCGTGACGCTCCATGAGGAGCAAAAACACTTTGATTTCACTCAGCCGGAGAACATGCACATCTGCTTTCTTTTCTAATTCAAACCTGAAACCACAGCGCAGTCTTTGAAATGGCATGTGGACAGGCCCAGGGCAGAGCTGAGAATCCCTCCAGCAGCATCGTTTAGGTCTGCTGTTAGGACACATAAGGGACAAGTAGTGCACAATGTGAGGAGTGGATGCCTGTTGCCTTCCAGCCTGTGGCAATACATTAAATATGTAAAGTAATTTGGCCCAACATCACTCTAGTGTGCCAATACTGGAGAAGGAAGAGGAGACTGTAATAACTCTTTCTCCCCACAGCGGCAAAGCGGCTGCTCTCTGGGCTGCAGTATGATTTGGACTTTACTGTGACCGCCCATACATTACAAAAGTAGAGTATGAAATGAAAGCCAATATGTAGACAGACAGACCTACAGTGCTTTTTTCACCAGAGTCACAGAAAGTCAATCTATGACTAGCTTAAGGAGTAAAACTCCAGTCTAATGCTTTACTTTCTGGACTTTAAAAATGAAATAAAATGGTTCCCCAAATGAATAATGTATGGGTGAGCGTTTCTCCTCCTCATTATTCTCTCTGCACAAATGATTGCAAAGGCATTCCTTGGTTAATGAACACATTCTCATCGCCGGAAAAACACAAAAACAATGGCGTCTATTTTGTTTGATGTTAGGAAGAAGAAAAAGGAAGTGGCGCAGAATGTCCCCAATAAAAGGAAATGCATTCTGAACTGTGGATTTCTCTGAACTCTGGTCTTTACTATTCCTCCCATTCCCACCTCCGTTCTGCGAAATCTATTGCTCTTAGCACTTGAATATGTAGCCATCCTGACTCTGCTGGGTGAAAAATGGCTTTCATCTAGGATTTGAGCTAAAGCAAATTACCCCTCTGGTGGTATAGATCACTTTTAAAGGAGGTAGGGTGCGACACAGAAAGTGTGGGAGAGAGCGAGAGGGAAGCTGTGGGGGAAGAGGAGCAGCAGAAATACTCTGTTTGATAAAAGTAAAAGAGTTGTGAGGGATGAGTCAAGGAGAATAAGAAGAAGCATTAATGACCGAGAACAATTTGGCCTTTTCATTGGCGATGGCAGTCAGGTTTTATAAACCTCCTACAAAAACTGAAGGAGCTAAATACAAAAATCCACTCAAGAACAGGAGAGGACAAATGGGCACAGGGGGTCAATTAACATTCTAAACCAAGATTTTGTTTCATACGCAAAAAGCAAGTTTCTTTTGTGACAAATGACCCAAATCTTTTCCCGAATATTTGTTTTTGTCATTCCCTCAGCCTCAGGGGCAAAGGATTTTTTTTAAAAAGCTACTGGCAGACATAAATTCAATCACTAAGCAATGAAGCGTGCGCATAGAGTTTCATCACTGAATAAGTTCAACATCCATTTTTAATTGATTTCACCAAATATGACAGGAACGGGAAAGAAAAAGAAATGTAAAGCCAGAAAGAAAAAGAAATGAAGGGGACAGAAAGAAAAGGAGAGGACAGACAAGGAAAGGAGAGGGGAGAGGGGATGAGCGACGACTTTCCATCATGAAGGACAGGAAGAACAAAGGAGTGGCGGAATGATAGCCGACGCTGCCCTGAAGCATATGTGTGTTGTGTTGTACCAACAACATACGCACAATTATCTAATGACAAAACCCGCCAGAAGCACTCTGCCCCTTGTCTCACCCAGCATATCACGGAGTCACTGGGGTGTTGACTCAGTCTTGACACATCCCACGACACAAGTCCATCCATCAGGCCGTAGTAATGACAATGAGTGAGGTGGCCGCAGGCGAGCTGGGAGATAGGTGCGTTTGACAGATGGTCTCGTCAGCACGGGCGCCAGGACGACATCGAACTTCCTCTTTATCAATCTCACTGACCTTTGTTATCCTCCTTATCATTGTCCACTTTCTTTCCTACTTTTCCAGAGATGTGCCAAATGAAATGGATGCATCCCAACTAGACTGACGAGAGAAACAGTTCTACTTTTAGCTTAACAAACCATGAGTGGGTTACATTTAAAAAAAATTAAAAAACTGATAAGATAGGTGAGGTTAAGAGAGAAATGTCATAAAAGTTAGATCCAGAAATGAGATGAGAGAAATAAGATTAAGGAGATAAAAGAGAGAAAACTAGAGAAATTACACAAGATAAGAAATGTGATGACAACTGAAGATTGATGATTAAGAAGTGAGATGAAAGAGAAAAATTGATCATGAGATGACATAAGATAGAGAAATAAGTCATAAAAATGTGATACATAAATTAGGTTAAAATATGAGAGGTGAGAAGAAATCAGAGAAAACTAGAGAAATAAGATCAAATAAATAAGACGTGTTCAGAGAGATGTGATGAGGAAGACCATTTGAGATTTTAAAAGTGAGATGACACAAAGAAAATGAGATTTATGATATGAGAGAAAGACATAAAAGGGGATGGAGTCATTTTATTTAATAAACTAATGAGATTGAATAAATTAGACAAAATATAAAGATGAGATTTAAAAATCACATGAGATGAGAGAAAGGAGACTAAAAGATGAGATGATAAGAATAAGAGAGAAATGAGATGAAATACTAAAAAATATGAGAAAGGAAAAAAAGACTGGTGCAAGGCAAGAAGATACACATGAAATAGATGCAGAAATGTGATGCGATAGAGATGCAACACATGCAAAGACAGAGAACAATTAAATAATTAGAAATATCTGACTTTTTATGGTCTATGTTATATATTTTGTCCTGTAACACAAGAATACTGAGGTTGGATAGTTTGGTGTTCTCGGTGATACTACACAGCTCATGTTCACCAGCTGATTTCCTCTGAAAAAAAAAATTATATGTCTGTAGTCTCATTTTACAGCAGCATACTCATCAAACAGAATGTAATATTGCTTACTGGGTTTTTTATTTTACGAATATGCCTTATTGTAGTTTAAAAAAAAAGACTCACGTACTGTATGGAAACAAGTTGATAAAGCCAACAGAAAAAAAACAAAGTTCTGCACCGAGGCCTAGTTAGTATTTGATGGAAGCTTGGATTTGATAAAAGGAATTTTTGATGGGCTTGCTGTGAGCAAGATGAGAGAGATCAATGCTCAGCCAAACAAAATGACACCGCAGTATTTCAGTACAGCTACAGTACTGTATGTGACAGACAGAGCTATCACGCGGCAGACTCGGGGCGGCTGCTAAGATACTCTGGGCAGCCTGATAAGATGTGACACATGGGCCCCCACATGTCCAATGCATATACAATCCTACAGAGCATTTCTGCCTCCCTGAAGGCTTCTTCCAGTTTGAGGCACCCTGCAGGTATTATCACTTTCCCTCTCTCCACATAGCAGCACACAGAGGTGGACTGACTGACACAATTTCTTGTTTTAAACCATGCTCGCTTTCTATCTCTGACTAAACTCTCATCTCCCTGTTCACTGCCCAAGGACATCTGTCACGGATGCAAAGAACATGTAAATGGAGAAATAAAATAAAAAATAAAAAAAGGAGGGTAAATCTCATCGCATAAGCAGAAAAATATTTAGAAGGAAGAGATTAGAGACCTGAGGCTGCTCGTCACATCAAAGACATCACTCTCACATATCTCCCTCTCTCTTTGTCTTTTTCACTCGCTCTTGTTCTCCCCGTCTCTCTGTGACTCTCCCTGCCTTCCCTCCACGATTGCGTGGGTGCAGCTGGTTCCTATGGCAATACCAGTCTCTCTGAGCTCGACCTATGTCCCCTCTTTCAGAGTACCGCTACTTCATTAATTATGTACACATACGGACACAGACTGGCAGAATTTCCTTGACATTTATTTGATCCGCGCGTTCAGTAATTTGTATTTATTTGGCCGTCAAGCAATATGTAATAAGATCTCTTTAAAGATGATCCTTTCAGGTTAAGAGACCAGACTGTTCAGCGGAGAAATAGCACTTCCAAATCCACTTCCTAATTTCCCTGCACTTTTAGACACCTCAGTACTGCGATAAGTCTGATAAGGAAAAGACTCTACAGTGATAATTAAATCAGGTGTTCATCATCGGCACATCAGGGCCACTGATAATAATTAGCAATAATGTGATGCTCTGTTTATCCCTCTAGGGATTTTCTTTTTTCGTTTGCCCTCCAGCTACAGAGCAGTAGCCTCATTTAGAGCTCGTGAGGAGTCAGTCTCTTGCTCAAGGACGCTTCAGCGGTCTGGCTGCTCACGGTCAAGTCATGGCGTTTCTCTAGCAACCAGGTGACAGACAAAGCAGGAAGACAAGCACAGTAATCAGCCAGTGACAAGCAGCAGATGGCCCCAGATGACCCGCTCACGGGGTATCTGCTCCTGAAAACCAGTTGCAGGGGGGAGACATTAGAGGACTGATTGAGCGTGATCTTAACAGGTTGAGAAAACAATTTACAGGAAATGTCTGACCTTTTCAGTGTGATGCACATACAAGCTGAGCTGTGGAAAAGATGAGCATTAACACATGATTTGTTTCTGGGGCATTTCCTCAGAGCTCAAGACAGTGGAGGAACACAAGTACTTCATTAAAAAGTAATGCTGTGCTTAAGCTTCTCCGTGGTAACATTGAATTACGTGTTTGATGACGTACGTATAATTTACTAATAATACATTATGTTATATAGATTATATAAGTCGTTCCAACCACACAATCTAATTGGTCAACTAGACATGGAAATCTGCTCAAATCGGCACAACAGTGACAGTGAAGTCAATACATCCAGGTCGACCTCTTGGGCTGTGAAATGTTTCCAGAACTATCTGAAAAACAAGCTTCTCTGCAAATTTCATGGGTCAATTGTAAGTAACCAAGGTCACTACTACTCGATTAGTAGCTCTGTCGGGTTGAGAGATGACGTTAGACGCTTTATTACAACCCCCCCTCTTAGTGAGGCATGGTGTATCATGCAAGATAATAGAGTTAACTACGTCAAATAATGTCTTTAGTTTCTCAGGAGAGCAGGCCTTGACAAAACTGAAGATCATGCCGCGATCACAGGACCTGATAATGTTGGGGAACTTGGAGGCAATGAACCCAAACACACCACCACATCGCTGTCATGCTATACCTGGTCATGTGAAATTACTTAATTATATATTCTAATATTACATGGACATCATCAGCAGGTATAGCAGGATTGGATAGTATATCACCCATCATTGGTGTATTTATATGTAGTTCTTCTTTCTATTCATACATTAAATACACTCTTGAATATAGTTTAGTTGGTTACAATGTTTTGATAGAACAAACGTATTATAAACTCTTAATGCATGCATCTCTGTATTGAGTATCTACATCAGCACTGTAAAATCACTATTTTAAGCCCCTTGGAGAAAATCTGAACACTCCAGTAGCTTATTGGACCCTATTAGCATCATTATTCACCACAGAGCCTCAGGTTCAACAATGCATTCACATATTACTGTGTGTTTCCAGGTTTTGGGAGCATCAAGTCTTTGAGCCAAGTAGAAAACATGTCCAAACAAATAGTAACTCTTTCTGTGAGGCTTAAACTTGGCATGAGAAAATAGGCGCTTATATAAATAACACGGCACATGAGTTTTATTCAGATACAGAACAAAAAAAAACAAAATACATAGTAACATTTTACCATTTGTTACTATGAACTTACGTTATTTAGTCACTTAAATGTGACTAAATTCATGCCTTCACCATTTAAGATGGTGGTGATGGATGGAAGCAATTCGTCATTGTAAACTGAAAAAGAGACAGTTTCAGGAAGACAGTTTAAAAAAAAAATACTGGACAGGTGGATGAACCATCTGTCTATTACCATCTATCACAGGAAAACTACAATCAGTCAGGTCAATGAACCATATAGAGAAGAGTGAAACCATCTTTTTCGTCAATTGAAGCCTTCAGTGTCAGTCTTTGCACTTCTTTCGATGAAGAAATCTCCAGTTCTGATGTAACTGATGCCAGCAGCATCTACACTAACCTTTTTAGCACCTGTCATTGTCGTTTTCCAAACACAACAGTCATGTTGTCACACACACACACCTAGCATTAAACCACGTCTGTAGCTCATGCTGTAGCTGCCAGTAGTTCTTTATAGGGTGTAATTGGTCCGAACCCCTGTGCTTGAACACAAACACTGAGCTTTAAACCTGGTGATTTTGAGTTCTGGTTACAGATTCAAAGATTGCAACTAATTTTTCACCAAAATCAGTTTCACTGGGAAGTAAGGTACAGTATAGGTGTGATCAATCTTTGATCTCATAGCCTTCCCAGGTTATTGAAACATCCCTGTTTATTTAGATTTCCTATTTTAGTTTATATAGTATACAGAAAGCCACAGGGACTAATTAAAGTAACTTTGTATAATCATATGCATATCGTCGCTGTCTTCCATTTACAGTCAAAGTTTGGTCCATCATGTATGTAGGATAGATAGAAGGAGGATAGATTTGGATAAATAATGTTTTGCGTTTCGAGCCAAGGATAGACAATAAACTCTCTCTGGTCTCTCTGAACTGAGTCAGACTGATGCATGCACCTCAGTGCTGGATGGCCATTAAACTGGATTACACGGATTTCAATCTATAATAGTAAAATAGCTTTGATTAGGCCAATGTGGAACCATGTAGGACAGCCTTGCTATTGATAGTTTACCAACAAAGATAGTAGTGGACAAACAGGAGAGGTGGACAAACAGGAGAGTTGAGACTCTGAACCACCCGCATGTCGTCTGTAGGGCTCTACTTTACATGCATCCACAGAAAGGCTCAAGCTAGATCTATGTTCCACACATGATGGATGCACCAAATCCCTCCTGAATCCACAGAAGACCTCACTTTTTGTTCCATTTTCATCATCCACTGATGACAAAATGATCATGTCATTCAAATCAAAAGAGGCCACTGTCTTGCCAAAGTATGAGGAGTCCTAGTTGGCTTCTGATTGGCTCCCAGCCCATTGATACACAGCTGCTGACTGCACACATCAAAGGGCTTCGAGGATGGAAGAAGAAGAGCCAAATATTCCAACAGTCACTCTGTTCTAATTGTAGAAAACGTGGACAGACGGACAGTAGTCAACTGTTCAGCCATCATAGAGAGGTCCATTCACAGACACACACACACGCGCACGGGACCACACGCAAACAGATCACATTCACAAAGTAAAACATCATATGAAGGAAAACACGTCCACACATGCGCACATCCCAAAGGAGCTCATTACTGTGATTGGCTTCAGGACCGTTTGCTGATCAGGACACTCTTTTATGTTACATTTGCATCTTAAGCATATAAAGTGCCTTAAATGCGTATGCGAGCAGTGCGGGTACGTATGTGTTTGTGTGCGTGAGTGGTTTTGTTAAGAGTTATAGAGCAGCAGAAGCCGAGAGAGAGAGAGAGAGAGAGAGAGAGAGAGAGAGAAGAGGAGAACAGAACAGAGGTGAGCAGGAGGGAAGAAAAGAGGGTGAGGCCATGCATGGTCAGAGAGGGCAGACGTGAGCTAAATAGCTGAGTTGGCAACTGTAGACCAAAGAGGGAAGAGAAGGGTGGGTGACTCACACTGCTGTGTGATGAGGTACAGTGTAAGGACAGTAGACTTCTGTTTCTTCCTGTGGGGATATGTTCTCTATGGCTGGAAGCAGTGAGCCGTACGTGTGCACATTGTGATCTTCTGTCATCTGCTGTTTTCTGCTGTACTTTGACATATTTAATTGCAGGTAAACTGTGGTGTCAATTCAGCCAAGGCTTGAAGCGAGAGACACCGTAATCTCAAGAGACCATGTTGGTAAAATGAAATGAAATAAAAATGCTTTAAATTGTCAAAATTATGCTGACACGTAGTATCCACTGCTCCAGTTCATTCACAAGTGCATTACTGATTTTGGACACTGATTTGGGGTTTAAAGCAGGCGGTCAGAAAACAGCCTTGCATTAGAACAATGTTAGTAATCTACAATCTACAACATAATCTACAAAATATGAGCATTTACATGTATTTGATTCCTCAGCACCTTGACGGACAACGCATGGTGATGCAGCGAAAGTTTTCTGTGGGCTATTTCCCTGATGAATCTTTTGTGTTTATTTGCCGTGGTGCTGTGCAGTGGCTCAGTGTGGTTGAACGAGTGGACTGTTTTCGTTCATCCCAAAAATATCAGATAGGACTGAGGTCACACCTCTGTGCAGGACAGTCAAGTTCCTACTGTTTACACCAAACTGGGAAAACCATTTCTTTATGGACCTGGTGTTGTGCATGAGAAACATTGTCATGTAAAAACATGAAAGGTCTCTCACCAAACCACAAAGACGGAAGCACACTCTCTAAAATGTTGTAGCATTAAGACTTTCCTTAATTAGAACTACAACTGTTTTTATAGTTGCAAATAATCAAACAGGTATTACTTGTCTCTCAAACACACCGCTTCTAAATCAAGCCTTTGTTTTTCATTTATTGTGCTTATGGCAAAGACACACAGGACTGGCGGGCGCAAACAAAAAAGCTGCTTGATGTTACTTACTAAAACAGCTTGAATATGTTTTCTTAAAAAACACTGCTTACTTACAAGGTTGGATATTATTTATTCAGTACATAGAGCAGCCAGGAAACATGGAGGGGAAGGCAGAAAGTGGAAGTTTTATATTTTTACTTAGTTATTTACATATTTTTGAATAATATGTGTGCATGTATGCAGCACGATGCAGCCCTGATCATATAACTTATAATAGGGAGGGATCTGCTATCTGCCTTTATATGTATTTATATTATGTCATGTTTTATTCTTAAAAGGCATCTGAGGGTCTGTCCATATACTTTTGGCCGTGTAGTGTAGTAGCAGCCGGTGTGAGTGCAGTGATTTGAGAGCATCAGCTTTGTTTGTGTATCTGTGTTCGGTACGGAAACATAATGGTGCATCTAACTTTGTGTGACATGCATACAGACACGGACAGATACCAACTCCCGTGTGTGATATTTTTGAGTTTACACGTCTCAATGTGTCCTTGACTGAGCTTGCACTGAGTGACGCAGAAAGAAGCTCTGCACTCTGTAAAGACTCCAACACTCACATCTCTCTCTCTCTCTCTTTCTCTTGTCCCCCCCCTCCACCCTACACCCCACCCAGCAATCCGGTCATGATTCTAAGGGACATATCTGGGGTTTAATACAATTTGTAGGGGAAGGAGGCAGAGAGGGATGAATGATATATTGACTTCTATATAAAAGCAAGGCTGGGGTGGTAATCTCATTTCAGGATGCTGTGATGAGATTCTGGCCTGTTTTCTCTCCAAGATGATGTGACTTTGGTCCTGACATCATCATTGCCGCTGCCGTCTGTGTGTCTGTGTATGTGAGTGTTTTATACTCCATGATATGCTAGTTTGATTTTATCTGAGAAGTTCAGCTGAAATTGCATCTCTCTATTTTTGGGCTGGAGATAAAAATCTAAGTATTATTTTTACTCTCAAAAATGTACTCTTTGCTCTCCTAAATTCATTTGAGGGATTTTAGAAATGAGACAAGAATCGCTGTTGTTGTTTTTTAAGATGTAGGAAATATTAAAGGTAGTAAGGAAGCATGAACGGAAAGTCAGGCACAGAGATTTAAACCACATATATCATGACTTCAGAACGATTAATACATCTAAATCTATATATTTTTAAAAATGATGAAGCCTCCCACACAATATAAAAATAGCTTCTTTTCACTATTCAAATTAGCTATCACGTCTCCTAAACAGAATAACCTTTTCCTCCTTTTTTTTTTTTTTTTTAAACAGGTGTGAACAATGTGAACCTGTTGCCATTCATCCTCTCTGGTTCAAGTACACGGCCTCGTGTGTAAATGGCAGAACAATGTATACCATGGTTAACCAGCCGGTGTCGCCTAGCAACAGGTTACTGTGTACTTGTTTTTGTGTGACACTTTTTTAAAAGGTTTTCTTAGCTGATCACACATAAAAGAAACATCATCTCTATAAATGATTAAATTATTCTTATTATTTATTTGATTTTTTTTAAAAATCATTTTATCCTTTTGACACGTTACTTGTTTTTTGTGGGATTCCTGTGTGTGCATGTTTGTTGTTTGATAGCATCTATTTATTATATTCTGTTGTTAAACGATACCCGTTATCACTGTAAGCAGTTCAATCAAATTCAATTTCACTGTATTATTAATAGCGGCATTTTAAAAGCTATAAATGACAAAAACAAGTTGTAAGTTACAAGATATTTCTTGTTATCACATGCTTATTTTATCTTTTTGGCTGCTTGCAGTTTGCAGTTTAAACGCATATTGTTGGTAAAAGCTTGCTCTTGGTTAAGTTTCTCTGTATCAGAGCAGTGCAACGCTTGCTGTAGCTCTAGAAGACTGGAACAGTCCTGAGCGGTTGACAGCGCTGTTTGTTTGTCGTTACCCAGGATTCTCAGGGTTGTCATGGTAATGCATGTCTGTGGGAGATCTAAGGGGGATAGAGAAATAAGGATGGGAGTACATCTAACATTGAGCCATTGTGATACATTTAGAAAATTTAGAAAGAGTTCTTTTTATTTTGTTCCCACCTTCTAATATTGGATTTTATTTTTATGTAACTGTGTTTGCAGCCATTCTGCCAGTAATCTGTTGACATGTCTGTACTTCTTTTCATCAAGTGGAAGACATCATCAGTGTCAGAAATTCCCAGTCTATCTGACTCAGAATTACGAGTCAGAGGCTGATGTGAAGACTTTTTTCCAATTCGGCTGCTTGTTATTGTGGTTTAAGTGATATGACGTGAACACAGCACCAAAGGTCAAAAAACAACTGGATAACTCTGAGCATTGATTTGATTATTTTAGTGAGCTGGTTGTGTTGATTCTTTTGAACACAGGAGTATGTACGTTTCCTCTGACTTTTAGATTTCTTACCATTTCCTCATGTTTTGTAGAGAAAAGAACTAATTATCTAATCAATTGGCAGATTGGTCGATAAGGAAAACGGTCATTTGCTGCAGCCCTAGACTGAATAGCTATTGTTTCAATACTCACGAATGTGAACAGCATGTTTTTACCTCCTCGAATAAGCTGAAATTAAGTTAAGGAGCAAATTCTCAAGTTTCTGTGCAAAACTCTCCAAATAAATCAAATCTGAAAATACTTGAAGATAACACATGTCACATCTCAGCACAATGCCTGAGAGACAGAAAAGTGACAGTGACAAAGGGAGAAAATGATAGGCTGACTACAGGCGGCCATTATAAAATCATATACACCTAATATTGCTTTCAACCCACATTTAAATCCCAGCTTATGCTTCAAAACAGACACACACACATATACAGAGCGTTTCACACTCCCAACACTTAGACTGGATATACTGCAAACAGCTGTCAGATGTGAACACTGTTCCTTTCTTGTTTCCTTTTTCATTTCTCTGGTTCGACTCTCATGTGCATAGTGTATGCACACAAATACAAACACATACACACACTCCAGCATGTCTGCAATTTGGCTACAATAAAATGCACAGTGTTCTGAGAAATTAAAAGATTGCGTAAGAAACGTAATATTTAGTTCGTGACATGCACACATTGACTATATCTTCAAATTGAGCTAATTCACACATACAAACATGCTCCCTGCCCTGAAAACACACACCATGCACCCTTGGCTGCCAAGCACTGGTATCTTGCCCTGGTGTTACTGAGTGCTAATTGACAAAAGGTTTGTATGGTTTAGCCCCTGTTGTGACTGCCAATTGTCTGATTTCACAAAGATTGAACAAAAAACTGACAAAAAAACAAGAACAAGAATCAGTCAACGTCACTGCAGCCATTTAACGTTAGTATCAGCATCATTAAGTTCACAGACTGACGGCACAGTTTTTGTATTAATATACACACAGTGCATCCAAATGATTGATGGAAAATGGCAATAATCATTCAATGCCCCTCCCTCACTGGTGTTATATTGTATGTTGGGGTTGTATATTTGTAATGTTTCTTGGTTTTATCATTTGTTTTTGTTTCTTTTTGGAGAATTTTTTAAATTTGTAATTATTATCATCATGGTGCAGAAATCCGTCTTCAGTGTTTCAAGTTACTTGAAATAACTGGAGACCAGCTGAAATAATTTTACTGCAGTGGCAGATTTCTTGACATATGGCAAGATTGTGTAACTTTTCTACTGTAAAATAACAGATTTTAAATCATGTTGACGTATAATCAGGTGGATGGTGTCTCTGTCATTGAAACCTGAGCGCAGCGGTCTCTGGACATAATGACAGAGGTGAAGAGAGAGAGAGACGCCAGACAAGGGTAAATCTGGGACTGACTTTTAGTCGTTGGCGAGAACTTCATGAAATAAAAAGACAGCCGTGAGCTGGGCTTATTGTTGGACTAGTGAGTAATATTAAGCTGCTATGTTCTGTGTTGTTGCACTTGCTTGATGTTAGCAAAGTTTTAAAATATTTTTTTTTTATCATAAGTAATATATCACAAGAAATATACATGTACATCTGTCTATATTTCCGAGAACGATAGTGATAATGCTCTCTGAAACTGGGGGCACCAAATCACAAAAATACCCTTGAACAAAAAGGGACTTTTAGGACTACATAATAAACAAAATACTTGAAAAAGATGTAGATTTTTGGTGTGTATGGTATAAAGTATTCATTTGAAAAATAAGGTCATTAAGTCATTAGTTTTTTCATTGCTTGATAGTGTGGTATACTAGCAGCCTTTCAACAGGTTACTCAATATAATCTGTCATCAGGCTTTGGTGAAATGCTAAAGTTAGACTGTGTTCAGGCTGATTGTAGCATTGCCTACATTCCTTTCGTTTACACCACTGTGATGGTGCTGTTAGAAATACATCACAGTTGACCTTAACTCAACTTGCTTTACTTGAGTATCTTGAAATACTGTGCCACTTTTTACCTAAGCCTGTTCAGTCTGGGCTACACAAACTATTTCACATACAAACATACTACAGTAGAAATAGACACTTACAACATACATACCTTTTTCTGCTGCTGATAACATAAATACATACTGTAGGTACAGACGGAGAAGTTTGTTCCACTTTTTTTGTGTGCTTAATGTTTTTTAGGGGGAGTTTTTTTCTTTTTTTCTTTTTCATCTTCTTAGAAAGCTTAAGGCTCTGTGCCATTGCTGTTGTGGGCTTGTAAATCCCATTGAGACACTGAATAGGATATTGAACTATACAAACAAAGTTGACTTGACATGTCAAGAAATATGATTTCTCTCTTTGTAAAAGCCCAGTTCACACATGTACCACGAATACACATAGCGTCTTTCAGTCCCACAGTGTTTTCTATTGATCTGTACACAAAAAGAAACAACAACCTTACTCTGGTTTTAATGCTGTCCTAATAATTGCACTGTCAAGTTTTCTGTTCTTACATAGCACATATGAACTTTACAATGATAACTTCAATTTTTTTTTTTTTTTTTTTTTAGACACAGGTCTGATTTTTTTATTTTCAAACAGACGTGGGCAACAGCAGTTCTCACATTTTTCGAGCCAGTAACCATGGATTTAGTCACCTGAAATGACAACTGTCAGTGGGAGATTTCATCAGCTGGAGCTAGCTACCTAATTAAGCCAACATTAGCTCCATGAGTTGGTTGACAACACAGTTTGTGGATGACTGTTTCCAGTCCAGAGCACGGTTAAATAAGCACTTACTATATACATGATATCATGCTTAAGCTAAAGCTGTATGTTTCGGGCAAAAAGCCAGCAGTTGATGACACATTTGGAAGACATGGATCTACACAAGGACTGCAGCATCAAAACATTAAGATAAAAACAAATGTAACTGCTACCTAGCTAGTTTAGCCTACTTGGAGAAATAAGACATGGGTACAATTTATCCTTCATTGTTTGTATTTTCAAATAAAATGTTTTTCTTTTTTGGACTTTTTTAACTTAAACTATGATATAAAATCAAGATCCATGAAGTATGGGGGGAATCGTTCCTTATTGTGAATGTGTCTTTTTTCAAAACATAGTTTGTAACCTGATAAAAGACGTACTGTGAAATGCTGGATTAAAGGTCCAGTGTGTAGGATTTAATGGCATTTAATGGTGTAGTTGCGGATTGCAACCCCCTCACCTCATGCTCTTTTACCTGGCGTAAAAGGAGAAACTACTAGTTGTAAAGATTCATTTTAAGGTAACAAAAACATAACGATTCTTATTTTCAGGTGATTATACACTCATGAAAACACAGTTATGAACATTATATTTAATTTCTGCCATATTCTGTAAATAGAGCCCTCTACATCTGACACACTAGACCTTTAAGTTACTAGTTAATAGTACATTAGTTAGCTAGTACACACTATGGTTTACGCACATTGTGCTCTTATATTTGTTGTTTTGGAAAAGGCTAAAAGACAAAAAAGAAACAAATGCAAAGCATCTCTCTTACTACAACCCAACGCACACAGCTTCAACATGTGTAGAAATCCAAAGATAGACAGGCCTGCTGTGCCTACTTACAGTTGCTAAGCTACGACTGGACAGTCGCTGCTGGGGGTTAAGTCAATTATGGTTTCTGAATAATCAACGAAACATGTAAAAATTTTGTCTCAAGAGCATGTACGGTGTCCCAGAAAGCTAGATACGTTGTTCTTAGATATAAATCACTACAGTGCAGGAAGTGAGACCTCTGAATCTTTGTTGGAAAGATTTCTAGACTCTTAAGGTTGTTTGATTTTCTTTGCATCCTTTTTCTACGACATGGCCCTACTGATGCTATTCTCAAATGTGGAATAAATATGAATGTTATCTGTTAGCTAACAGAGAGAAATCTCTTTACCCTTCTTCTCCATCATTTTCTTCTGTCAGAGATGCTCTCAGGATATTTCAAGCAACAGGAAGTGGATACAAACGACGCCCAAACCCTGGAGAAATTTGTCGCCAAAGAAGAGAGAAGGCAGAGAGAGATGTCTGAAAGATGAGAAAAGAAAGAGAAATAAAAAAAAAATCTCCTGCTGCAGGTATCTTGGGGTTTGAACTACAGATTTTTGTCGGGAAATGGAGAGAGAGATGATGTGCTGCTCAGTCAGGGGAGGTAATACCATTTCAATAGTCCAGTCTCTAGCAGTTAATGGGACAGCCAGAGAGATTTCTCCTCTTAGCCCTGAAGAGCACCTGAGAACAGAGCATCAGAGGGTTTTTCTAGTCTCTGCCAGGCCACAGAGTTTCCTAAACTACCTCTGCCATGGAGACGGCGCAGTCTGCAGAACAGAGGGCAGAGGTAATGAAACAGAATAGAGACGAGCAGGCTGGGAGGAAAACACATCTATTGAACACTTTCTCCATCTATCCCACCCTTTTGTTATTTTTTTTTCCCTTTGCCTTTTCATTTCACCCTGTGGCATCCCTATCCCTGTCTCTATCTATCTCTCTGTCTCTATCACCTCTCACACTCTTCACCCTCTCTCTCTCTCTCTCTCTATCTTCCCCCCTGCTCCCTCTCTCAGCATACACACCACGATCTCTCCTTGATTTCCAGAGAGAGCCTGTATAGCAGCAGCCGGCATACAAACTAGCTGACTCAATATACATACACACACAGGCTGCACGAATAGGGTGTGTGCATTGTGGCAGTATGGAAAGATGGAGGCGAAGATGGCAAGAGATGAGAGGAAAACGAGGGAGGAGGGTGAAGGTGTAGAAAGAAGAGGCATGAGACCTTTGCTGGAGAGAGTTTAGGTTGGGATTAGCTCTGCTTCTGCCATGCTGGCATCAGAAAGACATGCGTCAGCATACATTAAGCAGCTAATTCATCATTCACGCTATAAGCATGTGGTATGAGGTCACCGTTGGGTTGGCTCATTGTTTCAAAACATAACGCTCGGGTTAATGAAACCGGCTCTCAGGAATACTTAAGAACTACAGGTTGAGACACAGAGTGATTGTAGTTTTTAGGATTCCCGGACAAAAAGAGAACCATCAAATTTTGATGAGCTCTGGGCCAAAAGAGTTTAGGCACCATTTCAACACTGAGAGTGAGATATAATTCAGGGTTTTGAGAGTATGGACTTACACCCACAAATTGCCTATATATAGACTATGTTAAAAGGAAGAGTTTATCCATATTAAAAGAAACATTTCCTCCAGTCAAGCAGATAGACTTTTGCCAATGTTTTGACCTTTCTAGGATTACTGACCCTACAATATCCAATAACTGTGCATATATAGTATGTCATGTTTATTTATACAGATCAATACCTGTATATACATATTAGAACACATTTTTGTATATTTTACATTTTGTATGTATGTTATTTTTTACCTAAAATTTTAAAGTTTACATTTTGTATGTATGTTATTTTTTACCTAAAATTTTAAAGTATTTCATTCTTAGCTTGTTTTTATTCTTGTATTCTTTATTCTTTTATTCTTGTTTTATGCTTGTATTTATTTATTATTATTATTAATATAGAATATCAACAGTTTTCAATGGAGCTACTTTCTAAAGCGATTTTAGCGATGTTGAATTTTGATAAGATGTACATTTTCAGTTCTCTGAGCAGCACAAACTTTTTTCCATTCATCTCTGTTTGACTGGACTGAGATTGGGGGCCCTAAATCTTATAGATATAGATCATCCAGGTGCACAGCAAGGTGGTTTCTGGTTCGAACCTCTTTGTGTGTGTGTGTGCGTGGGTTCTCTCCAGGTGTTCCAACTTCCTCCCACCATCCAAAGACATGCAGGTTAATTGGTGCCTCTAAATTGCCGGTTGGTGTGAATGTGAGTGTGAATGTTTTTTTTCCTCTATGTGTCAGCTCTGTGATGGTGTACCCTGTCTCTCGCCCAATGCCAGCTGGCTTCAGCTCCCTGCAGTCCTGATAAGGATAAGCTGGGTACAGAAAATGGATGGACGGATATTCTTTATTCACATATAGGAAATATTACTTAATAACTATGAATCAAGTCAAATAAGGTGGATATGACACAGAATACCTCATAATTGTACTTGAGTTTCTGTATCTAGTTAGATTCTGTTTCTTTATGTTACGAGAATATCAAAGAAAAGGACAGACCACAAAGCCACACGCTGATGAACCACAGATTAGAAGTAATGGATAGTAAACTGCCCCGCCTCTCCTTACTTCACTATTTGCATATTGTGTGCGTACATGTGTGTTTTGTTTGCATGTGTGTGTGTGAGTTGCAACTTGCAACAATAACTTCCTAATTACAGTTCCCCAGTGTTAGTGCAATCTTCCTGAAATGCTAACTAGCCTCCTACTGGGAATATGGTACATTATTAATCCATGTGCTTGCTTGAGCTTGTGCATCCTGTGCTAGGAAGCATGTGTGTGTCTGTGTCTGTGTGTGTGTTTCTGCAGTATGCACACGTACAAGCGTACGTGCATACGCATCGCTGTATGCATGTCTTTACACACCACTCTCACATTCCTATTCAGAAGCTTTGTTCATAAAGCCATGTATGTGTGCTGCTACATGTGTGTGTGTTGGTGTATAATACACAGTGTCATGCCCTAAAGCTTGGGTGTGTTTGTGTGTTAAAATGTTACACATAATTTAAATGTGGCTCCTTTTGTCATGACAAATATCCTAATCCGAGATTTGTTTACAACTTATTTGTATTCCAATCGTATTTCAATAGCAAAGCAGAAAATGAATAAATGTAACAGAAATGTGACAATGGCACAGTAAAAAAATGTCTTCACATTCAGACCCTGTCAGCAGGGAGTTGCCATGTTAACTTTGCATGCAGATTTGCTTCCACACCATGGGGTATTCCCTCTCAACAAAGATCAACATTATGACAAGAAATACTGCTGGCTCTCTGTGCACCAACATGCTTAATATGAGGAGCTAGCTTCTGTTGAAATAAGGACGGCTCTGACAAATAATAACTGATGAGAGTTGATTTTGAAACTTAGCCTGGGATTTTAACAGATACGTGCTCCATGTTGCTCTCTTGCAGTGGCAGCTAAAGGGGCAAAAAAAATATAGTAAATGGATTGGAGATCGAAGAGGGATCTTTCATTTCACAACAGTGTTTCTTTAGTATTCCTGGAGAACTTGCCCCAAAGTGATGCCTCAAGGTACTAACATTGTACCATGGATGGGTAGCTGCCTCCTGGGTCCGCAGTAAAAGATACAGAGAGAGGAATAAAAAATTTTTTAAAAAAAGAAGAAAAAGCTTCACAACTTCAGGTGAAGGTTGAGAGCAACAACCGGGTACTATGACAAGACAGCACAGACATTAAACCCATCACTTTTCATTCATTTTGTAGTTGTAGACATTCTGGCAGATCCTCTCTACTAAAGTTGTCACTTTTCATCATTGAGGATTTTTAAATGGTGCCACCTGCCTTATTACAGTCCCACCATTTTTGACATTTCTGCTGCCGCAGCAGAAAAAAAAAAGCTCTCACCGTGTCGCTGCTTGTAAAGAGATTTTTGTTTTGTTTTATTTAGTGAAGCTTTTTAGCTCTCAGAAATCAAACAGAGCTGCTTGCTAACCACAGGTTTAGAGCTTCTTTTTTTTTTGTTCCATCCCGATCAAAAGTGTTGCTGCTCTCACAACTCTTGAGACGGGGGAAGTGTGCTGCAGCAAGCACTGCAGTACTAATGCAGGATGAAAGCAAGATGAGCGACCTCTAAGATAGTTATCAATGAATTCCCAGGACAACTAAAGACTTCACTGTGACTGAGGATCTCTGGCCTTGAAAAGAGCCAGCCAACCATTTCTCACACCCAAATGCATGATGTCCTATAATGAATCATTGAAGCTGTTCTGTTTTACTGGCACTACCTCATGTCTATTCATGCTACAAGGAGCGGGGTCCCTGTTCCTCTCTCTCTCTTTCTATCAATCTGTCTGTCTTCCTTTTCGTTCCCTCTCTCCCTGTGTGGCACTCAGCCAACAATTGGAGTCAGTCAGTGGAAAAACTCTGTTAGTAGTCCATGCCCTATGGGACAAAGTGGCAACAACATCCGTTACAAGAGATAGTGGGGCAGGAGGCACAGGGCACAGCAGCCAAAATTTAACTGGCTGAGCGACTTTTTGTCACACACATGCACTCAGTGGACTGCTGTGCTTTAAATGCACATCAAGACTGTTTTAACAGCCCTGGACTTTTGCTGGACAGCCACATTTTAACTGGGTATGTGTTTGTGTGGTGATTGACCAACACAGGCTACTTGGCATTGAGTCTATGAAGTCTCTACGAACTCTACTAGCACGATGAAGCACCATTCTTCCAAAACATATTTGAGGCTTTGATTTGATGGTGGTGGTGGTGCTGCTGTCTAACACGTCACACTAATATCGGCCATACCTGTTCATTCGGGTTGAGATTTAGTGACTCTGAAGGCTCATTAAACCATTCACTGACCCCTCACGCCATGTATGGAAGCATCTTAGATCAGTTCTCATGAGGATTACTGCACAAGATGTTCACCATGTAATCTGTAGCTTTGGAGAAGCTTTCCAAAGTTTCAAAACATCCTGATGTCGTCTAATGAAACACAGGAAACATAAGGATCGAGACTTAGGAACTAAAAATCAGGATATCTCAGCGTGTGCTGGTTTAAATTTGACCATCATTTATTTTTTAAGTCTCCCCAATCTTATAGAAATGCAATACTAATAGGCTGGAGTGCCCCTTTAATTTGTAACCTGTCTATGGTCAACCTCTTGCATGCACAAGTGGTGGGATGCAATGTATGGATCTGCAAGTTGGAGGAAAAAAAAACCTGTGCATGGTTACAGTGAAATCAGTCAAGGAGCTCCATCTTTTCCCTGACAACTTAGACTATGAAATGTTTAACAGTAGGCCGTTAAAGTGTTTCCTGCCACAGACTTCTTAGATCTAAAATAAGAAACGTGCTGACAACAACATACAGATAAAAACTACCATTTCAAAGACATCCCGGAGAGGAGAGGAGTTCAGCGGGCTTTCTCACCGCCTGCAGCCCGGCGTATGGAGAGCCGCTGTCCAGGGTGCTGAACACTCAGCCGGGCTTGGACTGCGGTGCGGGTATGAGGGCTAAACGGTGCCGGTCCTTTACTCTGGCACTGCAGCCCGTCCCGGGACAAAAAACTAAATTAATACCAAGTGATCAACCTAAATGTGCGCAAAAACCTTTAAAATGCTGAACAGACTCGGATTAAAGTTGCACAGTTATAGGTCGCACAGACACGGAGCACGGGACGATCAAGAGACCGCACACATTCACGAGGAGCCGATAATGTAAATCTGGATCTATGCATCTGAGCCCGCATTAGCAGCGGACAAACAGGGGATGGAGATAAGAACAAGCAAGGCTGCCTGCGAATAGACAACCAGCAGTCATTCATCACCTATGCACAAACGCATGCACACGCACAGATCAGGTCAGTGTCGGTGATATGAGAACCGCAGGAATGCCAGAGGTGTTTGCGTATTTCAAAGTTGCCTACGCAATGCGAGTCCAGCCATGAAAGGGAGCCAAAACGCTTTGTGCGCAATCTACAGATGTTTTCCCACTTTACCTGATCCAGATGCCAAACGTGGAGAGAAGGAGAAGAAGAAGACGCCGTTTCACCCGCGCAGGTCTCCTCAGCAGAAAACGCTCCTCTCGTTGCCTTCTTGGCAGTATAATATATGTGGCTGTTTTTTAAGTCTTTGTCACTGATTTGATCCCAGCTTGCACGTGTCTTTTCTGCGGTCCTTGTGAAGAGCAGTGGCCGGGAAAGAGCTCGGTGGTGGCGGCGGCAGCAGCAGCAGCAGCGGCGGCGGCGGCAGCAGCCAGTGTGTCGATTCACCCGCGTCAAGACGTTTTTTTGGGGGTGAGAGGGGGGGATGCAAAACGTGATGTGATGGGCTGCCTCCTCGCCGCTGTCTCCCTCGTTCTCCGTCTCTCTCCTCTCAGTTTCTGCCTCTCACACTGCGTCAGGCTCCACTCCCCCTCCTCCCTCTCTCTCTCTCTCTCTCTCTCTCTCTCTCTCTCTCTATTTGACTCCCCTCTCTCTCACACACACACACACAGTGGAACAGACGGTGATTAATTCGCTGGAATTCAGTCCCTCTCTCTCTCTCTCTTCTTTCTCCTTCCCTCTTTTCCTATATGTGCCTCAATCAGCCTCAATCCGTCGCCTCTCCACTGAACTGAAGCGACTGCCGGCCAGCTGTTAGAGGAGAGAGGAGGGTGGGCTTTTTTTTTTTTTTGCAGTCATTTAGATCAGATGCTTTCCCATTTGAAGAGCCAGATAAGTACTGTACTATCAAAAGCCCAAACTGGCAAAAGTTCTTGACGAAATTGTGTGAAATCCAGACTATTGGACTTCTCTGGGAGATTGCATTAGCTCGGAGTGATGGGAACCCACATTTCTGGGTATTTCTCTGCACTCAAGCTGCTGCTGGATTGGTGGATGCATCAGGTCTCTGCTGCTGCTGCTGCTGCTGCTGCTGCTGGAGGCAAAGCTGCTGTAGCCCTACTTGAATGACCAGTCCAATGTTATTGAGGTTGGCCGTTTGCCTAAATGCACTATGGGGTAACCTGATGTCCTGCCAGCAGACATGGTCAGATTAACTGCCACTTTAGTACAGGAACACTCAGACGGGAATGGTGGCGGATAAATAACTTGAAAGAGGAATGAATGGATGAATATCAACATACACAACATGGCTCCTGTTCAAAGCCTGGCACATTAACTGCCCCCTTTTTTTTTCTGCGACAGCATAAATCCACAGTTGTATGTTCTCTGGCTTACATCATATGTCGCATTAGTGGATATATGAACTATAAATAAACCCAGTAATCTGCCGTTATATGGCTGTAGGTGATGGCTGACATTGGAGCGAACCTTCTCTGTGTCACCCTTTATAATGTATGACTGAGTAATTAGGGGGATGTGAAACAGATGAGGTCAGGGAGAGGGAATAAAAGGAATAAACATAACAGAGACATCATTCGTAGACCGTAAAAAAAAAAAAAAAAAAAAAAAAAACACCTACCTGTCTGTCTCTGTTTTATTCTATTGTATTGCATTCTATTCTATTCTATTCTATTCTATTCTATTCACAGACTATCCTGAAGTCTCCGTTAATGACATGGTAAATAATTTACATCTCCTCCGCAGGCGTTGTTAGTAGCTGACCTTTTACCTAACCCCTGACCTGTTAATGTCTCCACAGGGGATTATTATGCATCAAATGATAGTATAAAAAAGTTGGCAGTCCATTTTCTAATATGCAGTGGTTTCATGCTTCAGTCAGGGACTTGGCAACCATTAAGGTCATGTGATCTGTTTTCATGAAAATAATTATAACTTAAAACCTACAAATTCACAAAAAAATCATTATAACTTCACCTCTTCAGATAATACACAGTGAAAATCGGAAGTGAAATTTGGCTTTATTTCAGAGTAAAACAATATATTTAAGAAGCCATTATTTACCGTTGGACAAGTGCTACTGTTAGGTTAGACAACAGCTACCACTGGATAACTGGACAACATCTACTGTTGGGCAACAGTTAAGGTTAGACAACAGCTACCACTGGACACCAGGACAACAGCTACCATTGGACAACTGTTATCATTGGACAACAGCTATCATTGGACAACAGCTACTACTGGACACCTGGACAACAGCTATTGTTGGACAACAGGCAAGTTTAGACAACAGCTACCACTGGGCAACTGTTATCGTTGGACAACCACTATTGTTGGACAACCGCTATTGTTGGACAACAGCTACCACTGGACACCTGGACAACAGCTACCATTGGACAACAGCACAGCCACCATTGGACAATAACTATGGTTAGCATCTAACCACATCCTAGCTAACATTACTGTTTAATAGTGTTACAAAATACAGATAGAAGGTACAAATTAATTCCAAAATATTAACCCACATCTGGGACATAATGTCATGGATGTAATTGAGCTAACAGTTACAACGTTAAATGTCTTGCTGTCTTTTTACTCAGAAATGTTTTGCTTTATTCAGTAATATTGTGATATTATTCTCAAATTTTGCATATGTATGTAGAGTATGTTCATACATAGTACATAGAACATTAAAAGTGTGTTTGAAGCACATAAGCAGTAAGCCATTTATGTCTTTCTTCATTTAACACAATGGCAATGTTATTTAGGAAGTGGTTGAATTCCAACATTAGCTGCTTTCTAATGGGGAACTAATGGGGAAATATGGCCCAGTGCCATTTCCTTATCCATTGTCTTTTCAGTTGCTGGTCAATCAGAAAATGGTCAAATTAAAACGTTTTGTCAGATTCCCCTCACACACACACAAGGGATTTAAAGGAAACAATGGATACATGTAATCCATGTTACTGTTTGTAAATGTAATTTAAATCAGCCTTACTCTTACTGTACACTACTGTTCCTTATGCTGTATCAGAGGTGCACTGAACGACCAGTGTATCAGGTTTAGGGGGCTCTAGAAATTGAAATTATTATAACTATGTTTGTATTAGTGATCAAATTAGCATTTTACAGATATATTTTATGGATGCGGCCGGTCCTTTTCCAAAGAGTTTGCCATGTTGAACCAGCTCAATTTTCGCACGTTGCGTTACTACGATAGTTTCTCCGTCACACTATGTTCAGCTAATGTTCAACTGGTGAAATACGGGGACTGGTTTTTATTGGGAAAGCAGTCGAATGAGACACAGTGAATTTGTCACTGAGGTTAACACTACCCCACAATCGTTGATCAAAAATGCGTCTGCAAAATGGGACTACATTAATTTTTTGACAGTGGATCAGTTTGAAATACTGCAGGAAGTAATGGAAGAAGTCAGAGCAGCCACAGTGAGCTGTTAGATGAAGAGCTGCAGGCGACAGGCAGCAAACCTCCAACTCCTCGGTGAGGTAACCAACTCCTCTTTCTGTCTCCCGCTGTTGTGTGGGAAACGTCTTGCACCGTGCACAGCATGAAATCAGATTATGGTTGCTCATGACATGATGGAAAAAGGCCCATTAGTGTCAGACTTCTTTGTTTTATGTTGTCTTGTCCTGCTGTTTTAATCAAATTTTATTTTTCTTGTTTTTTATTGGTTTATCATAAATGTTATGATTATCTGCTTTTATGTTAAGCACTTAACCAATGTTGCATTTTATGCATGACTGTGCTATACACATAAAGTTTATTATTATTATTATTATTATTATTACTGATAAAAACAAGTTTGCTTGGTAATACTGTGAACAAATACACCAGTTGCTCTTCTGTTGTATTTCTGCTCGATGTGTGTTTGCTTTGCGGTGTAGTACTAAATCAGATCAGTTTCAATACACCTGTCAATCAACACAAGCCACTCTGTTAATTATGCATAACTTTAAGCCTTAATATATTTTGAACAGATGAGTTATATAATAATAATAATTCAGACTCAGTACAGTTGTCATGAACGGGGAAATTAACTATAGAGACCAAAACTGTATTGGCTTTACTTCACAGCAACGGAGGTTGCCGCATAGGGTCAACCTCAACATGGCATCTGGTAGCTGCTCTCCACAGGTGAGTGATAACTCTCCCGTCATGTATTATTAAATATGTTTGAGTTTTGTTAGTGACGTAGCATTTAACACTAGCATTAGATAACAAGTTGTCTAATGCTAGTAGACAATGTAGGATCATGAGCTTGCAACCTGTTAATGCTAATGTCGAAAACAGTGAAAATGAGCAAACAGAGCAAAGCGAAAGTAATAAGAATAATAATTTTATGATTACTCGATTAATCGTTAGAATATTTGACAGAATACTTGATTACCAAAATATTCGATAGCTGCAGCCCTAGTTACATTCGACCACTGCTGAATCAAGCCGGCATTTCCAAAAATCAAGACAGAAACACAATGAGTTCTCTTCAATTACACAGTTCAATGTATTCACTGTAAAACCAGTGAATACATTGGTGTTAATGGAACAGTCTGTTGTGGCACTTACCCTGCGTGCTCAGCTTCCATCATTCAGCTTTTTTACTCTTCATGGAGTGAATTTCAACAACACCTTGAATATGAGAAGAAAGCTGTTGCCTTCAGCTGTGAGTCATACATGCAGACATACGCATAGACAGGAGTATAGACAGGAGTATAGACTGCAGTGATAGTGCTACAAAGGTAAGAGGTATGCAGTGGTAGACAGAATGTGTCATGTTAAAATGCATCAAATATCAGAAGGAGAGCACAATGCAGAACACATAAGACAAGGAGATGAACATCAAACTAAGAATATTTTGTTCTTTGATGATGAACACCTGACACTACAACCTAAATGTTACTTCTGATGTCTCAGGGTGCTAAAGGATTTTCCACTTTCAGACTCTTTTGTAGCTACACAGCAAGCAGGTTCATGTGATGTCACGTCACATCAAGATATTTCGCCACCTTTGGCCAGTTTTCTCTTGAAACAAGAAACACAAAAACACCATAATGGACCCAGCAAACAAAGATACTCTGAGAAAGGCTTTTAAAATGTTTCTGGGTGAATGTTTTCTGTGAACGTTGTCTCTCTAGTTTCTTTTATTTTAGATTCAAAAGTTTGCTGTCACGGTTCTGTGACTTTGACTGAACGGTTGTGTGTGTGTTCTCAATTAAACATGATCTTAATGACTTAAATGTGTATGAATACTGGGGGGCATATACAATTGTTTTAAGAGACAGTGATTTGATTATTTATGAGTGAAAGGGGTCAACTGATAGACTAACTGGATTACAACAGAAATTACAATGGAAATTAACCCAATGCGGAAGTGTTAAAAACTGTAATTCTTCAAGAGGTCGCTTGAGACAAGCCATATTAAAATTGTCCAACTTCACAGCAGAAAATACCATAGCTATAGTCTGAACCAGTCTGGTTCAGACTATAGCTAATTTCCCCCTTTATGACAACTGTGCGGAGGGTGAATTTTTTTTTAACTCACCCGTTCAAATGATATTAAGGGTTAAAATTGGGCATATTTAGAAGCGCAGTCCCTGAATTGACAGTAAGGCCCATTACAAATGGCTTATTTGAGCACCCAGGTGTCATTCGGCCCACTTCAGGTACACCAATGATCCATGTCTTTGCTGATATTTAAAATAGCCACGAGGCAGAAGAAGCAGCACACACCCAACATGGCAGAGGCCAGCACCACATATTTTCAGCTTTAAAGCGGCACCGGAAAATCTATGGGTAACGTCATTCATGCTCTGTCCATTCTTTACACTGTCATTAGTGAACATCTATACTTGTTGTGGAATCAGTGGTCAATGGTAAGGTCAGGAGGGAAGAAAGTGTTCAGGAGCTTCTGATGCTGTAATATTTATTGAAGCTTGGCCAAGGAGAATTACAGACACTCTCAGAGTACATCAGAAGTACCTGAGTCGGTCTCACATTCTACCCAACTCATGCTGGTGGTCAGACTACAGATAATACCACAAATACTATACGCCCAAAAATAGTCTGTAACTGCAACTGTAACCACTTATCCTCGTCATTGTTGCGACCCTATCCCAGCTGTCTTATGGCAAGAGGTGGGGTACACCCTGGACAAAGTCGTCAGTATATCACAGGGCACATAGAGACAGACAACCATTCACATGGACACCTACAGGCATTGACCTATTGACGTGTTAAGTGCATGTTTTTAGACTGTGGGAGGAAACCGGAGTACTTGGAGAGAACCCACGCATAAACCGGGGAAAACTTGCAAACTCCCACTGAAAGGCCCCAGCCGAGGTTCAAACTAGGAACCTTCTTGCTGTGAGGCACTACCATGCCCTGTCAGAAAAATGTACAGTATATGTTTATGCCAATTTTCCATACAACATGAAGAGTGGTTGACAACATCCAACAAATGCATACTAAATGTTTTATACATGTACATATGTAACTATTATGCACCAACTGTGTGGACACACAAATATGTACAAAGAACATGTGCATATATGGTGAATAAATGTAAGAGATGGTGGGTAAGTTTGATAAATGAATGTAGAAAAGGTTTGCCAAGAGATTCGCTGGGAATGGTGAAGTTCATATTTCATAACTAATGTGCAGCCGCTGTGAAATAAAACAGAATGAAATATCGTTCCAAGAGTGGTGAAAGGTTAAAAAACAGGATGAGATTGTGTATCCAAAGATTGGGTAATGTTCCAGATGCCACTATTTACTTTGCAAATAAACTCTGAATCCATCACTTCACTTCTTTTGTAAACGTCTTCAAAGATTCCACAACACACGTATGTATAAATTATGCACAACATGAAGAAGTTATTTGTACGGCTACAATGGTACGGTATTATGGATTTGCATTGCCCTTGAGCTGCAGTGTAGAATTACAAGTGTATTTGTTGCCAAACACTACTACTACACTACTATACAAATATAACCATAAAATGTTTGTATTAGTTAAAAAAGAAGAAGTATTTGTTCCATCAATACATTAGTGCAAGGTTGTAGTTTTGGTCCAAACATAGGTTAAGACACAACACCTGCTTGTGCAGTGTGTTTCAAAATCAAAGAATACATTTATAAATCAGAGCACTCACATAAGAACACAGTAACAACAGAGCAACATATTTTTTGATGAGCAGGGGGGAATCACAAAGAAACAGCTGCTTGCTGCTTGAGGCTTGCTCTCGGTCTGTGAGAGTTCACTCAAATATTAGTAGGGACAATTCTGTCCTTTCAAAACATTGGTACGGACCACTGACAGTATAAAGAATGGGCAATTTATGTGTGACTTCAACCACAGGTTTCCAAAGAGCTGTTTTGAAGCTCAAAATCTGGGGCACTGGCTGCCACCATGTTGGACATCCTGCCTCTTCCGCCTGCTGGCTCATCTAAAAATCAGCAAAGACGTAGATTGTTAGCGGACTTCAGGGGAGCCAAATGACACCTGGGTGCTCAAACAAGCCATCCGTAACAGCACCCACCTGTAAATCAAAGTGGCCGTGATGTTAATTACAACTTTAAGCCTTAATATAATTTGGAGGGGTCAGTTATATAGAGATTCAGACTCAGTACAGTTGTCATGAACGGGGAAAAGCTATAAAACCATATTTTGTACCAGGCTGTAAACATGTTTATTTCTGCTGTGAAGGGGTCTTATGGAGATTGACTTGTTGAGTAGTCAGCCTAAAGTGGCCGTTCATGGAACTGCAGTTTTTGGCACCGGAGGTTGCCACTAGGTAGGGACATGTCACTGCTATCCATTTGCAATGCTACCCCCTTATATTATGAACATACTGTATATTATCATTATTTGACATAAAATGTCTGCTATCTCTGGTATACATACGTTAAACTGCATGTCAAAAACTAGCTCCAGTTTGTGCTTCAGGACACAGAGCTGGACATTTCATTTTGTGAAAAATTAAAACGCTCAGCGATCTTTGAAAAAACAAAAGTCAAAAGTCAAGACTTAAGAGTGTTCTAAAAAGAATTATTTCCAAAACCTTAAAAGCCATCTGAATGAAAAAATATCTGTTGCATAATTTAACATGTTTCCCAAGTGGTACCTGTTTTAAAAAAAATCCAAACAAAGCAAATAAAAAAAACCTTATCAGACACTTTGATAAGACATACACATGTAGACAATCACAGGAATTCATTCAGTGCTATCGTGCCAACAGAGACAGACAGAGACTGACATGCTGAGCATGCCGGCTGGCAGACAGGCAGACATTCTGACAGGTGGAGGCTTTACAATGATGCACAAGAGAATAGCAGGATGGAGGTGAGAAAGACATCTATCAGGTTACCTGGGTTATTTTTGACCCCTCTCACATATGCAGCTGGTAGGAATGTCATCCTGATTCGTGTACATTGTCTGTTGTATGTGATTATTTATCAAGGTTGTGTTAGAGCAAATCAAGGCTGCACTCTTTGAAAAAAATTTAAAAGAAAGAAAAGAAATGACAGCCTCAACACTACAATTATGTTTTGTTCGGCCAAATTCAAAACAACTTTAGAAAAACACTAATTATTAATTGACCATTTGCCAAACCCTTCATCTGGCCAGCAGCTGTCCAATAATACAGTAGCTTAGCAACCGTAACTAGGCATGGCAGAGCTGTCAAACTTTGGATTTCTCAACACGGTGTGCATGGTGTAGAAGTAAGAGAGATACTCTGGATTTAAAGTGTGGGAGGTGGTGTCTTTTAGCCTTTACAAGCCAAAAACATGTAAGGAATTAAATAAATGTGTTTGCTGTAGAGTTATCTGTACCAGTATCTGTGCCACACCATCAGTTAACGAAATTTAGGGTTACTTTTTAAAAAAGTCTAATTAGTCACTTGCACCCATTGTGTAGTACTGACCCGCTCTAAACCAGTCCAACTAATGGATTTGGGGATGTTTACATACTGGCAACCCCAGCCAACGTTACCCAAGATTACGGAGCTAGACGTCCTGGTTTGTCTGGGATTGTCCTGCATCCCAACAAATATCTGTAAAATAATAAAATCACCCAGTTTTCACATATGTGGTGAGAATAAATTGTCTCCTGACTTGGGGGTTAAAAAAATGGTAATCCTACCCAAGACAGCATCTTAAACACATTGATTAGTCGCTGCCATCGATTACTTATCCTAAAAGTCTCTTCTGTAGTTCAAGTTAAGAGACTTGAAAATATGAACCAGTATTTTAATCTAAGAAGCCAAATAGGGAGAGGAAACAGGGAAGAAAATGATATACAACTTAATACAAAGAAATGCAGCAGAGACCTGCACAGGATCACTACAGGGGGCTGTGGCATTGTAGCAAGTAAGGCCAATCAGACAGCCTACACACTGCTCATCGTAGCAGCCAGTCATGAGCCACTGCTGTCTGACTGTTCATGTGAAAACACAGAGAGGCTGCTAGAGCCTCCATGGTCACTAGACGCATATTCATTGGCCTTTGTAAAAGTAAAAGTTGTAATATTAGCTAGGTTAGTGGCTAATGTTAATTTTTTCATACGAGGGGACAGGAAAGTGGGGCTGGTTGGTGCTCAAAGTTGCCACCATATATACATCACCTGCCTCCAGATCAGCCAATAGTGAAATTCAATTGCAAAAGTCGTGTTTCAACCAGAAGAGGGAGATTGCAGGGTATATTTATAACACAAGTCAAATACTTGTGAGTTTAAATAAAGCACTAAAATGTCATGATTTAGACTTGAATAAATCAAAAACACTAATAAATACTTTAAAAAAGTGTGATGAGGGTTCAGTTATGATTTAAATGTTACTTCAGGATAGTTTAAAATATATACGCACTATTTGTGTCCTATACAATAGTTTATTCTGAATATTAAACATAACTAAAAGCTACAACTAGAAAGTTGGAACCCAGTTAGCAACATCTGAGTTTATCTAAAGCTAAACTGAAGATGAGAATACAATATTAAAATGTAAATGAAATCCTGATGCACGTGTGCAAGATTGAAATTACAACATTAAAAAAAATTAACTGATGCAAATCAACCAAATATGCTATGCTCTATATAATGCTGAATGTGTATATGCATGAGCATATGCATGAGTGTGTGTGTGCGTGTGTGTGTGTTAATCTGTGTCATGTGTGTCTGGGTCTGCAGCCCCAGAGGACCAAAGTCTCCTTTGATACGGAACGAAAGGCCAGCGGTGGCAGCGAAGACTAGCCGAGGCGAGAAAAAACATGAAAGCAGCAGCCGTAATTATGCTTAACCCTCACCCCTTCAGGAGAGATTTGGTGATGTAACATCACTCTGCCTTCGCGAGGCTGATAAAACACCAGCACCTCGCTTGCTCTACCTTTCGTGAGGCTAAAAAGAAAAAGAAACAGACATGTAAACACATACTTGATGGAGGAGAAAATGAAGCAGGATGCAGGAAAAAAAAAAATAACACTTGAAACATCTTGAAAGCAGCTTCTGTACTCATACTCTGTAATTATACTCAAGCGTTCACAGGGTGGGTTTGGACATGCAGCATTTTACCATCTTCATCATGCTGCTCACATGCACATGTAACCGCACACACACATAGGAGACTTACATGCACTCATTTATTTGAATACGATAATAACACTAATGATATCCCATGGGTACCTCAAAGTATAAAGGAGGGACTGAAGAAGGAGAGTGGGAGAGAGAAAGAGTGGGAGAGTAAGAGTCTTTGTGAACAGTATGCTCTCATCTCTGTTGGCAGGAACGCCATTTGTGAGTCTGTAAGATGTTTAAATAGAGACAGCAACTGACGCGTGCGCACGCACACACTCTCGGAAAAGCTCACACATGTACACACAGACTGAGTGTGTGCGCCGACTAGAAGACAGAGACTTGGGGAATGGAGAAGAAAAGAGGATTTAAGCGACACTGGCAGGCTCTCGCACTGTTTTTAGGTCAATGACAAGAAGCCTATTCAACAGACAGACATACAGACACACAAAGAAGACGTATACAAACACTGGAAGTCCACACGCGTGCAGATCAAAACATACACACACACATAAGCGGTGCAAACGGGAAAAATATACTTAACCACATTTACTGTCAATCCTCAACAAAGACTCTCTGTCCTAGAAAGGCTTGACAGATATCACACTCTCTTTAGCGGTTATTTTTTTCCTCATTGTCCTCTCCTCCACGTCTCTGCCTCACTGTGTCCATCTTTCCCCTCTCTGTAACATGTAAACATGAGTTTGCTAATGTTGTTTTCTACATGGATCAGCTCCATTTCCTTTCCTGTTTGGACACTGTGTGCTGCTGACCCACCATCTTGGCCGGGGTTCAAAGCGACAGCGTTGTTTGTTTGTGTGCAAGTGTGCATGTGTGTGTGCATGTGTGTGTGCATGTGTGTGATGTGGTGGGATACAGGAGCAGGCATCCAGATCAAAGGGGGTTGAAAACAGTCTGTCATCCCACTAGGAAGCATCAACTCTCATACATATTCACCAGAGGATGTGTGTGTGTGTGTGTAAATGTGAGCATCTTCATGTGTGTGTGCATGTGCATTCATGTGTGTTTGAATGAGACCCACTCATTTGCTACTTCACTAATCACTTATCTGAAAAGAACTTCCCCTTTTTATGCATGTCGGGCAGAATGTAGATGTGTGTAGCTTGTAGGCGTTTATATGTTTCATGTACGAAGATATCCCTGTACACATTAAAAACAAAGGTTAAACACAGGATGGAAGATTAATATATAATATGTATATATAATTTACGAAAGCTTGCTGAACCTTTTACTTTCTAAAAAAGCAGGACCATCCCTAGTTTTATTAATTTCTTCAAACCCTCCTTTTTACTTCAAAAACTGCTCCATCCTGCCATCCCATCATCTCAAAACAGAGTTACAACTTGTTTCACCATCAATAACTCAAAGAAGGACAATTATTGTTGTTGTTATTATTATTAAAAGTAGTACATTAATGAAATAACACATCAAAATTAAATTATATTTTGTGATTTAACACCTCCCATTTTCAGAGTGCAGTGCCACCATTGTAAATATGGAGAGCCAAACATGTGCATTTGTTATGATTATATTACTTATGATGAAAAACTAGCCAGTTGACATCTTTACTAACAGCCAAACATCAAGCAAGTGCAATGACATAAGACATAGCAGCCAGCTAATGTTACTGAAACTACAGCAAGAAGCCCAGCTCGGCGTCCTTTAATCTTTTATTTCACAAAGCTTCCACCAACGACTTAAAGTCAGTCCCAGATTTACTCTTGTTTGTCTGCTTCTTGCTTGCTCACTCACTCCTTTTCTCTCCTTAGCTTCTTCCATCAATGTTCTCTTTGGTCTTTTTGCCTCTGGCATTGTGTCCATAAAGCCTGCTGAGCTCCGTTACATTGCCCACTTGGCCAGCTCCAGTCACCATTCCCCTACAACCCAGGTCTTAGTCCAAAACGTCTGTGGGACAAACACTAGCACTCCTCCGGTGCTCTGAGCTCACAGTCCTGGCAGCCCAGCTAACAAACTGAGTTAACATAAGCTAACAGCAGCTACAGTTTGCAGCAATTTACTGCCCATCACAAAACTCTAAATCATAGAGAGTTAAGGCTGAGCATCCTAATTACATACTTCTCTTTGGTGATCAAACCTGGACAGCACAAAGTTACAAAGTGCAGTACACAGGCACCATTCACCTGATTAATGTAGCATCAAAATTATTTAAAATGTGTTGCAAGTGGCATAATGTCCCTTTAAATGCTAATATCTATTCAAATACAGGTGTGTTCTATGTTTGGGGGTGAAGTTCTGATGGAGAGGATTGCTGAACAACAAAAAGTAAACTCTGTTTGCTTTTCTGACCTCCCTTAACTTTTACGGTCTGCTATTTACACAACAAAATATGCAAATGATTGATTAACAGATGTTAAATTTGTGTATTAGAAATGAATTTATATCTTATTGGACTAATAAACAGTAACAGCCAATAACAGTCGTCCATAAGAAACAGGTTAGTGAATTAAGGGTGAAACTGTGTCAACAATATGAGAAGCCAGGAGACTTACTGTAGATGGTTCCTTTAGGGCAAATAAGAATATCCAGTACAGCAAAAGGAAGAACTTGAGGGTTAAATCCGAGCAGAAAAGGGTTTAGATTAAAAAGGAATGAGCCACTCTGGGGATCAGTACTTTGCCTGGGAGCACATGGTTGCCCAAGTCGGATATCCATCCGGTTGTGCATACAAACTGGCTCTCACATTCCTCCAAATGCACTTTGTCTTAGTCATACTTGTGTGCTTTCCTCTGCTCTTCTGTCAGACTGTATGTAGAGTATTCAGAAACTGGATTAGATCTTAAATATTCCACTCTTCAAATCATTTCTCCTCTTCTCTCTTGTCTGTTCTCCTCCATTTTGGTTTGTTTAGTGTATTTTTTGCTCCTCCCACCTTTACAGGTGTCACTCATTCACATCCTCACCCTCCAGACTTTAAAGGACTAATCTGCATTTTACCCATGATCCTTATTTTCTGCTGCACGCTTTCCTTTTTTGGTCTTGTTTCTGTTTCATAAATCTGACAAACATAAAAACTTTTCATCCTCAGGATGTGCACTCATCAGCATCAGAACTGTTTGTTGTTGTAGACGGGAATGGTTCTCATATCCAGACTTGTATCCCTGAGGATAGAACTTCATAGATCCAATGTAATGTTTGATGAAATTAGATGTGTATTTATATTTAGCATTAGACTGTTACAATTCCTCCACATCAGCTCAGAGCTGTTTTAATAACGAACAATATCATACAGAAGTGCATCTGGAAATAAATAAAGAACTTTGTCCAATGGATTGTATATTCTCTTGTCAGTTTGTAAATCCACCAGTGTTCAGGATGATATTTAAGCCATTTAGCACTCACATTTATTTCAAAGTATCCTTAAATATACAGTTAGAGCTTTCTAGAGGAGTGGTTCCCATCATTTTTTGCTTGATCTCTTGAAACAAAGCGGCGTCTTCTGCTTGTACATCTATGAGGTTAGCTGTTTATTTGAAGAGTGTCTTTTACTATCACAGAATGTTTTACTTGAATAGGTTTTGAATAGGTTTTTTCTTATTATATATCTAAAAGCTCTTCTGTTTCCTGACATGGAGGGTGCAGTCAACCGTTTTTTTCAGACTTAAATATTCACAAACCTATAAAGTAAATTTTGCATCTGCCATTACATTACGACATTACAAGCGAGAACACAACCTCATAAAGCCTTTTTTATAAAGATTTGAAAGATTTTGACTATTTCAGCTCGCCCACTTAAAGGTTTGATGGTAGCTGTGACCCAGACTGAATGGGATGTAGCAGCTTTAAAGAAGATGGTTATCTTTTTTGTCGCATACTCTATCTTCTTTGATGTCAAAATCATGTCCCATTCTGCAACGTATTTGAAGATTTACTCTAAATTACCATCTTTTTATTGTCTTTTATTGTTTTCTTTTTACCACAACACTGACATGAGGTTGAAAAACCACCAGTCAGTGCAGAGAAAGGGCACAGGAGTCAAAGATGTCTTATGCTGAATGGTTTATTGAAGCTTGATCAAGGTGAACTAAGGATTTATCAATACACTTGTCATGACATGATGGTGCCTCTGAAGAAGCTGTCCTATATATGCTGTCAGGACAACTACTTCATGTCCCTAAATGGTCATACGCAATGCATCTAAAGTATAAAGTGTAAAAAAAAAAGTAATAGTAAAAAGTAATAAAACAAGGAAATAATAACCCTTTGGTGGTTTGACATTGCATTCTGTGTAGAGGCTTCTACATTATTTACCTATCCGTTGTGTCCAGGAAGTGAGACAGCCCTATCCTCTGACCTCTGTTACCACAGTAATGATCTAAATGGCACCTGCTTTTCTACAAACAAGTGCTCTTTATCTCAAAGAGAGGTCAGTGTCCCCATAACAAGCTAACATTTAACACTATCCCTATCCCATGTTTGACCCTGTGTAACCCTCAGATGTGACATGCTAGAATAGAAAATTGTTTCTATTAATCAAACAAACCTGCTTTGACATTTTCAACACATCTACTGTGAGCGTGAACGCAGATGGAGAAGAAGAATGAACAGTTTCAGTGAAAACAACAGAAACCAATATGCAAGAAACGCTCCATGTAAAAACCTAATGGCTGCCATAACTCACCGGCCTCTTAACACTTCCCTTAAGACCTTGTATCTGTTTATGTATGTGTGCCCATCTGTGTATGTGTGTGAGACATTGATTTATCTGTTCTCGGACGATTTAAGCAGTGTCTGTTTTAAATGAGTCCATTTAATGGCCTACTATGTTAACAAGTCCTGCAGGATTCATCAGCTATGGAGTTATTTAAATAGATCATAGACGGAGGTCAGGAGACAGACAAATACAGACGGAGAGAGAGAGAGTTCTATCTAAAAGAACACAACAAAGAAGGTGAAAGAAGCTTTTCTTTTCAAAAATGTTGCAGGATTAAAGTGGTTGTGTTCAAACAAAGGCATCCACGAAAAGCATACCTAATTTGAAATTCACATGTGAGCTTTTTTTTCCACCTGTCATGCAGTACAGCAGATATGAGGTTACGATATGCGTGCCGCGGCCTCGTCTGCTTTTCTCTGTGCCTGTCCTAGCTCCTCTCCCTGCAAAAACGTCCCCTCAGGCAACAATAGACAGGCTTAGCTTGAGTGTGTGTGCATGCACTCTGAATGTACGGGTCCATGTACATGCCTTTGTCTGTGTGCCTGCACAGATATTTGTGTGCAGTGTATGTGTCAAGGACAGCTGTTCCTTCTGTTTCTTAGTAGGGCCTCAGGCAAATCCCCATCCTGCCTGTCCAAACGTTCCTTTCTTCAGGGGACGGCGATAGATTGTCACCATTCGCCGCCCTTAATAAATCCTTCCCACCGGCAATCAACACAATCTGAAATCTCCACTGCTGAAAGTTTGTTTAATTTCGGTGCTGGTGGCTTGGGACTTGTGTGCTGGAAGTGTTGAATATTTTAAACTATGTCCCTGCATTTCTCAAACACCACTGCATTTATTGTACAGTACTTGTGTCTATAAGAGTCTTTAAGGCAGAAGTATGTATGCATCATCATCGCACTAAATAGTTTTAATGTACCCATGAAACAAAATGAACAGACACAACCAAACTGGGGGTGAGGGTTTGTGCTGAGGTGTCGGAGAAGTGAGCAGTGGCAAATTTTGAAGTACTCAAACTGCAGTGTCCGAGCAGTGATAGTTTAACAGCTGTAACGAGGCAGGTCTAGGGTTGCCACCTTTACTGTGGAAAAATAAGGGACAACTTGAAGAACATGAACACAAATAAAGTGGTCTGGGGGACCTCTCCAATAAGAGCATCCTGGTGACATTTTCTGCACATTTAGTTAACGATCCCACCTACCTGTGTCTCCTCACCAGTCAGAACTGTAGAAGCCTTTTTGGATGAGAGGTGAAACATCTTCACGGGTCTACTACCAAATCCAGTTGCCCCATATTTAACCCTTCGCGAAGAAATATGACCTGGATGGCTGAGAGACTTCCTCACAGCGGCATCAATTATATTAAGGATTCAGATCATGCAAAACATGCAAAATATTTTGTCTGTCAGAATAAACTATCTGGTCTATATAAAAGAAGCAAAATCTCACTGATAAATCTGGAAATAGCAAATAGAGACAAAAGAGAGAACATTATGGTCTCTTGTATGTTCTTTTGTCTGGAGACGATCCTTTCCACCCCAGTGAACACTAGTACATCTTTGGGATTTAAAAGATAAATTAGAACATAAGTAAAATTTGGGCATTTTTGCCGATGTGAACATTTTTGAAAGATGGACTTTATCCTGTTGTCAGGAAGGGATGATGTTCAGATTCTCACCTTTTCAGAGTTTGTTAAGGACTTTGTGTCCATGTTGGCTTAAAAGTTTAAAGCTGATCCTTGACTATGTGTCCACGGTTAGACCCCACATGTATGACTCAGGAGGCAACAATTCAAGTAAGAGAGTCTTTACTAGTAAAGTTTACAAGGATACAAAATCCAGGCAGGCAAACAGAATCCAAAAAGGTTAGGCTGAGGCTGCATCCAAATCGTCCAGGGTGCTGGAAAGCTAATACAGGCAGTACAAAGACAAGAACTAGTAGTTAAGGACCGGTATGAATGGTAAATGGACCATTCCAGTCTTCCAACCACTCAAGATGCTCTTACACCACACTGTCATGCAAAGTGCTCATCGAAAAGGAGCTAATTAATTCACACACATTCACACTCCTTTGAAACGCAGACTGGAGAAGCTGGGTATTGAACCGCTGATCTCCTGATTAGTGGCTGCTCTATCTCCTGAGCCAACGCCATATTAGAGAGTTAACAGGTGAGTGATGTGAGTGAGCAGGTGAGATCATTCAAGACTGAGTTAGGACAAGAACAAAGGACCAAAATCACGACACCATGTTCATCACTTTTATCCCAGCGGCTGTTCTGCAGCTTTTTATTCTTGACCTGCATGTGATCTGTCATTGCAACTGACCCAATGAAGACCATTTGGTATGATCTGTGCTTCCTAAAAGGTTTGAAATGACTTAGCTTACATGTACAGTATGTTGATTCATGTTACTTTAATTATTGTGCCCCCAAATTTTTGCTTTTCCTCACTGGCCTGAGTACCTTTGTGAATTATTTTCTCCAGTCAAACTCTTTGCTAAGCATTTTAGAAGAATTTAGGGCAACTTTTCTTTCAGCTTACAGTAGCTTTTCAGCCCCCCTTGAGGTTTACCTGCAGCTACCCACATACACCCCCTCACACACAGAAATACACAAAATCTCATAAAGGGATATTAGGAAAATATTGACACCCAGCTCCGTCCCCGTGGATTTAAATACTGGAAAGTAACAAACACATTAAAACATACATCTCTCTGGCAGTTATACCTAAAGATTACAAAATGTTTATTCAAAGCAGGAACAGCCAGAGCTGAGTATGAATGTTTGAAGATTTTCAGTGACTCCTAATGTAATCAACTTCAACCTTTCTCCAGAAATATTGTCAATATTTATTTTTCCCAGCAAGTCAGGTCTTGATATCTTGTGCTGTGCCTTTGAATCTAGTAGTTTGGTCACCCTGCACAGGTGTCTCTTCATTGCACTTAAAAGCAGGCTCAGTTTCAGAAAAGCTGTCTCTGAGTTAGGGGTCTCTTGGTGGCCGCGGGGATCAAGATGATGACCACATAATCCAGTTGGAAGACCTCTCACTATATATTTGCTGTCAGCTGTCTGTCAATACAATAAAGGCAAAACGTTTTTTGGAAAAGAAGTGTCCTAATGAACTGTTATGATAGAGGCTTTTTGCTTTATCCCTGCTGGGTGCCCTCCATTCTATGTTTGTCTGTCTCTCTCTGTTGATGTGTTGCTGGGCGTGGTCTCCAGTTTTCCCCTTACCTGATCTGCACCTCACCACCTACGACTCCACCGATTAAGAACAGATCATAGTAACTGGAACAGCAAACATTTTACTACAGAGAAGCCAGTTGGATACTGGGCATTGCAATCACTGCAGAGGAAAGGAGATGGTGGAGTATGTACTCAACATGCAGAAAGACTCTGCCAGATTGTTTTTGACTACATAGTAGCACAGCCAACTTTGTACACACTGCTCGTCAAATCTTTGTTTATCCTGTTTTCCTTGTGCTCCAGGAATCCAGTTCATCACTCACCTGCCATGTCCAGCTCCAACCTGTTCCCACACCTGCACCAGGAGCACCTGTCAAACACCAGCCACGCCACCTGCCTGCAACAGTTTGTGTCTCCGTCCTTCAAATCACCTCCAGCCTCACAATCTCCTGATTATCATTCCATCAGTGTTGTAAACAAACTCTACAGTCTACAGTTGGTGTTTTGCACTTTGGATCTTACGATGTTTATTACAACAATGCTACATACATATATTACATACACATTAATCAGATTTATGTTCACATTGCAACAGTGAAAAACTTTGCAATGTGAATATTGTATATAATGTATTGCCTCAACACAGTGCAGCTTAAGAAAACACATGCGGATTGACAAAATACAAACAAATCAAGAAAATGTCTTCACTAGTTTAGAAAAAATGTACAGAAACACTGAAAACACAAGCAAATAAAGTTGGCTGTACATCAGCTTTCAGTAAACTTAATGATGCTCATTACTTTTTACTGTCCACTGGAAATGGTATCTGTCGTCTTTGCTACCTGCAGCACATTTCTGTGCGTTGTTGTGTTTGCGTTTGCAGCATGTTACTGTATTTGATTGTGTTTTCTCACTTTGCACATAATGTCAAACTGGCTTAATTTGCTTGTATTTGGTCTGTTTGCATGTGTTTTCTTAAACTGCAGTGGGTTGAGCTCTCGAGGTAACCATAATCTTTTGGTTTGCCCCAGTTTGTTAAATAAAAGGTGATCGGGGTGCAGCTTTAAGACATTTATTGCAAAAGGTTGATCAGTTATCAGTGTTTCAAGTAGCGCTTTTTTATATTATAGGAATGTTTCTTATTTAATATCATATTTTCATATGTTTTACACTCTGTCTTAGTCCTTGTCTTGTCCTTTTTTTACTTAAACCACTGTGCCAGGTTACAGCGCTTTTCTTCTTCTTCTTACTCACATGTTAAAAATGTTCCAAAATATGAGTCGAGCATTTCTGTATTCCTTCGTTGACAACAAAACAATTTTAAACTTACAACATGACATCAAAGACTGCGTCAATCCTGTCTCACATGCATCAAACTGTCTGTTCAGACAAACTTCACTCCCACCTCTTCCTCCTCCTGCAGCTGATGGTAGTCTGAGTTCATCAGAAAAGCTGAAAAATGAATTCATAAATGCAAAATGACTTTAAATAACTTTAAATAATTAAACTAAAAGAGTTGTCTCCAACAGTCTCAGACGATTGATTGTAGTAATCTGTGTATACTTTTTATTATTAATTATATCCTATAAATGCATTTGTTACCCAAACTTTGCCATAGAATCTATCAGTATTTTGTGATAATAATTTAAATGTATGTAAAGCACTTTGAAAACTGCCTAAATGTATGCAATGTGCCTCAGAAATGAATTTAACTTTCCCATCAGCTGTGATAGGACTGAGCTGTGATGCATTAATGGAAAAATCTCAATTTCCCCATGAAATTACTTTGGTAGGTGAGACTGCAGGAATGCCTACATTTGGGGTATACAATAGCAGTGATCAGACATGACCCACACTGATTGGAGCCACATTTAACAGGGCAAAGATTTTCCATGGCTTGAGAAGGGATCTCAGCAGGAACCTCGAGCTCGGGGTTCAAAATGTTCCCTCAAGAAAGCTGAGAATGTGTAGTAATCCACACTGAAGTAAAAAGAAACCTAAAGAAAACACATTTCAGAGCCGCAGAGTGATAAGCCCAACAGCCTTACACTGAGGGCAATCAGAAAGAAGAGAAACATAATCAGAAAAAAGTCCTTATGACTTAAGGTTGATCAGGCAGAAAGCCATATAAACCACCTTCTATCTCAGTCTGAGAGTCACGTTGTATTAGCCTGTTTGTCCTATAAACACAGAGTATACACTTTATAGCCTGCAGCTACACGAGATTAGACTATTTTCTTTACAGCAGAGTTCAGGGACGATCACAGAAATTGGTTCACATTCAGTAACATTCAATAAAATCACAGCATTTCCGTTTTCTTAGCACTATGTGTTTATTTATTTTATTAAGCTTCATTATCAAAGTGGTACACAGCTGCTTTGTGTGTGTGGAGGGAGGAACGTTGGAGAAATGTGCCGTATCATCATATTCTATTCTCGAGTGCTGCTTGTTTGTTAATTATATTGTAAGAGGCTTATTTTTATGGTGCCTCGTGTATTTTTACTGAAATTACATGCAATCACAGGGATGTGTGTCACCCTGTGTGTCCTTATGTGTGTCTTTGAAGTACAAATCTATAAACAATAATCAATAATTATGTTCTGTTCTTTGTGTTTCTTTTGTGCATTGTCCATGTGTCTTGGATGACGCATTTTTAACAAATTAGACTTCAATAGACTCATCGATTGATGTATGTCTATTGATTTGTACTTTACAGTACATACACACTCGTTCTGTACTTTCATTTGCAAACACACACAGACAAACTGCAGGCAATCTTTGTGTCACAGGAGTAGTGAGGAAATAAAACTGTTAGCAGCATGAAATTTAGCTCGGAGCCCACATAATAACCACAATTTCTTGTTTAATTGCAATACACCTTAGTGCACAAACACACACACTCTAACGGTGACTAAGAAGTCGGATTAAGCTGTGCATGTGAGCTAGCAGCAGTTGTTAAAGATTCAGCTACAGGCTGTTGTATTAACATTCGTGAAGAAACATAAAAAAAAATATACAAGAATTTATATTGTATATTGACGCACAGAGGCTCTTTCTGAGATTGCTGGGTTTTATATGGAGGGTCAGTGTGTTAAAGGTCAACCATACGATTAACTGCATGATCCCAACAATGTGTTCGGGTGAGGGTCACTGTCATATGACTTTGTTTATGAATGTGTGAGTACGTTTCGAACCCAAACTCTTTATCAACACACATCTCTTCAAGCCAAAAGTTAGATTTCAGAATATTAGTGCAGATATGAATAATCAGAGGTGTCAAAAGTATTCACATTCGTTACGCAAGTAGAAGTATAGATACCAGGGTTTAAAAAGTCGTCTGTAGAAGTTGAAGTATCAACTCAAGCTTTTTACTCAAGTAGAAGTGTAAAACTAAACTTCAAAACTACTTAAAGTATAAAAGTAAAAGTAATGTAAAGAAAAAAAAAAGCCATCAAATGTTATAGGCCCCGTGCCACAGTGGCCTATAGTGCTCTACACGACCTCCCCCCAAGAACATCTTTTTTCTAAAGGCCATAATGTTATATTAAAATGTTAATAGTTGAAAAATTTGGGATGCACTAGGCTTCCTGTTTCAGCCTCATATATGCCCAATGAAAATGAATGCATTTTAGTATAATGCAAATACATTAAAGAACCATACGGTATATGTGTGCTACTGAGCATTAACATGTGTTTCATGGAGCGGACGATATGATGACTAGTTATATGCCTATAAGTATTGTAATGGTATACATGCTTTGCTATGTATAACAGCACTATACAGTCCGGTGCTGTCAAAATGAATGATTAATCCAAGTGATTAATCAAAGAAATAATAATTCTGATTAAAAAAAAAACTGATTTCTCTTGAGTTCCCTTGAGTCTCTGCCACGGACATTTTCATACTAGGCCACATAAAGTCTGTCGCCAGTCAGTCAGCGCCTTGCTTGTGTAACATTTGTAGTGCAGGGGTGATGCATTGTGTACAAACCAATATAGTGAATGGTATATGTTTATACTTCTCATCCAATCACAATCAATTTCACTCTATCATAGATTAAAGCAAAAAAAAAAAAAAAAAATCTTTTGACTGAAAATGTTCAAGCTGCAGCCAAGTTATATTCCCCATTTGCAATTTGTGAAAGATGTTACAGGTCACGTTACTTGACACGTGCTAAGAAAATAAGATAAGATTTACAGCCCCACTGCACTCATAACCATGTTCTCTAATGCAGACATCGAGTTTAAATATGTGACCGACACAGTTTTACAGCAGGAGCTGTTCTGTTCACACTTTTCTTTAATCTTTTGTCTCAAGTTTTACTCTTTCAAATAATCAACCATCTACAGAACTTCAGTTCATTATTTTTCTACTTCTTCTTCTTCTTCAACATCATTATTATTAATCATTATTATTATTATTATTAATATTGTTTCCAGTGAGCCTCTAATCACTTAACAGAAAAATACATCAAACAAACAGCACCGGCATTAAATAACAATAAGAGTAACGTTTGCAGCCTTGGGACAGTTTCAGTATGATGGTAAGCTCTCACCTTTCTGCCAACACTACATACTGTTAATAATCAAAGAGAAGCTCTGAGGCTTTACATTTGTTAGCGCTGATGCTCTGCGTTTAGATCACGCCCTGTGTAGGTCATTACACTGTCATTGGTCAGGCGCGCACGTTGTAAACGATACCATTGGCTGTAGAGTGTGACAATCTGCCAAAAATAAAAGTCAGCCATCAGCCAACTCTTTTTTGTTTTCCTCCAATCTACACTGACCTCATAAATCGCCTCTGTGAAGTCTGAATGATGGTAATCGAGTAACGAGGCTGTTTTAAAAATGTAAGGAGTAGAAGTAAAAAGTCGGCTGAAAAATGATTACTCCAGTGAAGTATAGATACCCAAAAAATCTACTTAAGTTTACTTGACGCTTCTGTGAATAATATCAAATATAAACTCATTGTTTTCGTAATCGACACTATCACCACTCATTCCTTAATATTCAGTCCTCGTAAATCCTCCGGGAGAGCATTAGTAGCAGCAGATGTCCTGTGATTGTAATATCCAAGAATCTTTCAGAGATAGCAGTGATCTTTGCCTCGCTGCCATGGTGAAGGAATCCCAAGTGCCTACAATCTACAAAACGATTCCTCTGACAGCTCTTTGCAGAGCCGCAGTAAGCATTCTTCACCATTTGGATCACTCAAAATAACAAGATTTTCTCACTTACCACCATTATGTATCTGTTCATTTTGGTTTGATTTGCTTAACCTTTCAAATATTGTTATAACCGCGGAAACTCATCTGAAGAGAAGCAGGAATGTTTTTGTAGGTTTAGTGTGTGTAGTAAAGAGAGATTCAGGATCGCAAAGCCATCACGCTGGCCAGGAGGTGTGCAGAAAAATAGGTTGACTTTTATTCTCTCATCAAACAAAGGTAGTCTTTTAAAAAAGAAAAATGGGGTGCTGCTCTTCCCATAGCATACAAACAAAACATATATATTCAGTATCAGAGTAGGTCTGTGAAAGGGAGGACGGACACGATTAGCAATATAAACCATACCAAACCACCACAGTACATTCAGAATTAATCAATGAAATGCACAACATGAACAATCCAACTTAATTAAGTGAAATATTTCCACCCATTCCATCATCCAATCAAAACAATACCCACCTCCTTGTAGGGTACCTATAGAGGCGTACTCCCTCTTTAATCCCATCCCTTCATTTCAATATCATGTTGTGTGTTTTCAATGAATACATTTAACTATCTCTCTAGCTCTCACTAGCTCTATCTATATCTCCCAACATAGCAAATCAGTTTAATAATTAAAACTGTAAACAGCAAACCGTGAGGGAGTTACTACTACTCACAGTGTGAGTAGAATTGGCATGATTTAATTCATATAGATAAGATAACTATTTGTATTTGGTTGCTTCATTTAAAACAGAAACTAAATGTAATGGTAAACCTGGCCTGTATTGTAAGTGGTGGTTAAGTTTGTTGTCAGTGTTCAGTTGTCCTACTGTTGAAGCGGACATTAAAGTTACACAGAGGAAGCTCTCCCTGTTTTTTTGCTTTACCCACAGCCCAAAAGTAATTAAATTCAGTCACAGTCAAGTTTATAGTTAACGCTTAGAGTAACCAGTGTTACAATATCAGTCTCTAGGACGCTCGCCTCAACACAATGGAGATAAATGGAATTTTATTTACTCTCAAAGCATTGAAGCAACTCAACGGCAACAGTCGTTCCAGAGACATGCCTCTGTGTCTTTTCAGTTTTCATTTCATTTCATTACTTTCTACCACAGAAACTGAATTTTTTTTAATGTAATTTTTTTCAGTGTTTTGAAGCACACAAACAAAAATACATTTCACCTCCATTAGGTTGGTGGCAGAGGAAGATTTCCCCAAACCTGAGCAAAGAAAACAGGAACTATCAGCCTGCTGCCACACTGAACATCTATATTCTGATATTCTCAGATTGGGTTCAGTTACATAGACTGTTGTTTTGGTATCAATACTTTGATGTTGTGATGAACCCCCAAAGAGTTATTCCCTCGTCACTATGGAGCATTTTTGCATCAGCTAGCACCTGTTCACATACAGACAGTAGGCGATTTGAGGCATAACAGCCCCTGTTATCCTGATCCCTGCTCTCTATCCCCTATAGTAGCAGAGTGCAGGGGTATAGGTTGTTTACTTGAATATGTTAGTCTAGTGTGCCTGACTCATTGATTCTTTATCTGCGCAAATTAGAATATATCTGTAATATCCACAGCCTAACTGTGCTGAATATAGATAAATCCATGTGGAATATTTATAATTGAGCCTTTTTCCCTCGCTCAGTTTTGTCTTGGATCTATAATATTTGAACGATACTATAAATATTCAATCCTATAGTAGATTGTCTATGCCATATTTGTATTTAAAACAAAGAGGCTGGAATGTGCAAATATAATGACCCAAGAATGTGTGAGTCAGATGTGGAGACATTATATTAATGACATGTGTGGTGTCCATTGAGGTTTTTTTTGCTGCAACTTTGATGTTTTCTTCTTCTTTTCTTATCTCCGTCACAACTGGTGATTCCAGATGCAGCAGCAGGCAGCTGCTTTTATCAAAAAAAAAAAAATAAATCTCTAAAAACCCACTGTACACTGTCTGCCCAGCACCAAACAGGAGACAGAATAAGTTAGCTGGTGAACATAGTGGGCATTTAGAAATATTTAGTCTATATTCAATTAAAAATAAAATACCAACAACAACAGTCACTTTCTAACATTTTCAGGCAAGTGCACACTCACTAACTGCTCTACCCTTTGCATATAGCAGATGGACAGTTAATTCACAGTCTTATATTTGCTTCCCTCCTTTGCTCGTAACCTTTAATCGCCTCATCTCAGTCAGTTCTGATATAATCCGTCACCTCCATCACTTCTGCGTGGACGTGATCCTTATGTTAAGAGAATTTGAGGGCACGACCTACTGTAAGAGAGCATCATGCGTATCAAACCGATGCTTCTTCTTATGTAGGAACTGTTTCTTCTCTGACTAATGCTAAGGATACTCAGCTGGACTAAGTAACACATGGGTTCTGCTTTAAATCTGTTTCGCATGTGCGTTATGCAATCATGTACATCCCATTTGCGTTGTGCCATAATGGTTTGCCATTAGCAGCAGGTAAAATGGGCTTCAGAAAACGCAGAAATACATGTCATTACCTTTAGCCATTATAAGTCATATGATCATTTCATTTTCCAGTGTTGCACACTGAAGTTTTTTCTTTGGACGAGGATGTTGCTGCACAGTTAGTTACCGCGGCCTGACTTAAAAGACTCCGACGATTTCTTTCCTTTTTCATTTTATCTATACTGATTGGGACTTTCTCTGACACATTTGACACTCAAAGATACTACATTTGCGTATCTGCTCATGAGGTAGCGCTCACATTTCTCCCCGTGCATGAGAATTTACACAAATTCAAGGTTTTATTAGATTCATACCCCGCTATTCAGCCTCACATGTGGTACTGCACACACTCCAGTTCACAAACTGCTACGACAGCTGCTCTGAGGGTGGGCAGCAGCTACTGTGGCTCGTCTGTGGGCAAAGAAAACCAAAATAGCATGCCAGAAAAGAGTATTGTATTTGACTAAAACTGAGCAAAACTCATAGAACGCCTAATATTCATCGTTTCCTTGATTTTCCTGGTGATTGCAATTAAAAATGAGTGATTAAAATCCATTTTTCAATTTATAAACTGATGAATGAACTGATGAATTTCCTGCTATATCAACCTATCTGATCTGATCACAAGATGGATATGTGCTGAGGCTACAAAAGCAAATATCTAGGAGGTCATCAAATAAAAGAATGCAGATAACACCATGTGGAAGTCATTAATATATTAACTTTGCCAAGAATAGTCTTTAAAAGAAAAAACACCACAGACAGATGATTTACAGCTTTTTTGTTATCAAAAGGTGATTCTGTGCAATATGTGAATAAATGGGAGCAAAAACAGGAGGAGCATATATGTGCAGTGCAACAGCTCTGTGTTATAAATGTCCAGGGGAGGATATATGGACTAGTTTTCTGAGGGTAATGGGAGGAGGGGCGGCTTGAAGAAGCGATGCCCAGGATATAGCATGAAAAACAGCCCGCTGTGGGACTTGGGCTCACCTTCCAGTCTTATGAACAGGGATTGCACTGTCTGTGTGGGGAATTGAAAAATGCTCTTCGAGTGTGTGTGTTTGTGTGTATCCTCACAGGCTACAGTTCAGCCTGCTCTACACAGGCATGAGTAGTGTAACAATTAAGAGAGGCCTGGGCCTCCAGCCCCGGTCAGTGTGTCCATTATTGGTTCAAGCTGTGAGTTATGTCTGTGCCCAGTGGGCTAGAATAAGCACTAATTTACTCAGCTGGGAGACAATTAATCATTTCACTTTTTTTTTTAATTCACTAATTTATACTGATGTTTTCAAAATTAGAATTCAAGTCTTCAGGAGGCTGGTTGGAAACACACACCACCAGCTTCTTCGTTCGGCCTTGAACGTGCTTTTAGTGAACCGCTGTCACTTAAACCATTTTATTTTAAATTCCTACATCTTTGTATGCAAGGTTATTATCGTAATAATCTACCCTGTGATCTCTTTTTCCATTTATAATCTTCTTTGAAGCTGTAATGCTGAAAAAATGCTTGGCTTCAGTGTTGTGATTTATCTCAATTTCTGCATCACTGAGATCTTTTCTGGGTTCTTTAACTGATATGGCACCTCTGAAGTGATGCTATGATGTTCATTCATTACATTATCGTGCAATTCAACGATCATAATTTTCATTTTGGTTATTCTCCTGCTGCCAGACTTTCAACAAACCAGTTTAGCCTCAATACAAACTAATAGTTAGCAACAACTGTTGAACCACAATCGGACTTGGGCACTGTAACATCCTCCACCATCATCACCTCCACAAGGTTGTGTCTTCCCCCCTTCCCATTTACCCTCTACACCAATGACAGGATCAGTCCCTCACCTGTCACTGCATACACCAAGTAGTCTGACAGCCCTGCCATACTTGCACTCCTGAATGACAATACCTCTGTTCTAGGTTATCATGACTCCATCTCCATCTTCACAGAGCGGTGCACATTCAATCATCTGGAACTGCACGTTAAGAAAACAAAAGAACCGATCATCAACTCTTCCAGCACTCACAGCACAGCTCATACCTCCACCCAACAAAGACTTGTTATCGCTGCCATCTGTAAACTCAAAGCACTTTCTGTTGCCCCCCACCTTCTTTTGCCGCTTTACAAAAGCACAGTACAACAACCCATTCTCCTTCTCCAAGTCCTTTTCCTGAGCTTTCAACTGCATCTCATATCTGCAGTGGTTGGAATTAACTCATTAGCTGAGCATTCTCTTTGACAACTGAGCAACCATACACCGTGATGAAGATGTGACATGCAGTTGAAAGTTCTAAAAAAAAAGCTAGTAAGTAAAAAAGAAAAATTGTTAACCTTAATTTGATCAAACTCAAAAGAACTACAGTGCTGGGATATATTTCTGAACATATTGGTGTTTACAGAGTATAGCATAACTGTGTTTTCATTAGTTCATAATCTCCTAAAAATAAGAAAAATGTGTTCTTACCTCAGAAAAAGACTTTTATATCTATCGCCATGTCGCCATGTTGAGTTGTCATGTTTCTACAGTAGCTCTGAATGAGCAAACTAAACCTGCACTACGTAGCCACCATAGTTTCTCTTACAAGATTGCTAGATGGCACTGAATCCTACACACTGGCCGTTTAAACGTAAAGCGTGTAGGATTTAGTGGCATCTAGTGGTGAAGTTGCAGATGGCAGCCAACTGAATACCCCTCACCTTACCCTCCTCCCTCTGTTACAAACATGTAGGTTAAACTATAGTGGCTGTGAAACTCGCGGAAATCAAAGAAGGTCCCATTTAGAGTCTGTTTGTTTGTTCTGGGTTTGTAGAAACATGGCGGTTCCACATGGCGGACTCCACATCTGTTTTATATCTTTAGATATAAAAGTATTCTTCTAAGGTAACAAAAACATAATGATTCTGATTTTCAGGCTAATATACACAATTAAAAACATAGTTATAGTTATAGTATCATATTCTGTTTCTGCCAGTCGATCCCTTAAATGTTACACACTGGTTGTTTAAGTCTAAAGGAGATTGAACTTAAACTCTTACAAATCTTGTTTGTTTATTTGTTTATTTTTAAATGTATCCATAAACCCACATAGATGTTTTCACCCGTGTTGGTTGGAAATATGATAGTGCACTTGGTTTAACTGATGACCATTATGTGTAACCATTGACAGGTGTACACCACTGTGATTTTTGTATTTATAAAATGTGACACATTGCATTGTGTAATTGTTAGCAGAGTGTCGTGTACATGCCATGCTATCTTTTACTGTCATCACTTAATTGTGGAGATTTTTCTCATGAATGTGTCATTGTCCATACTCATTGCATCCAAGCATCACTTCCTCTCTGCTTTTTGTATTATTTTACTGTGCTGTTGCAGGATTGGAACAATCAATATTTTCTGAATGGGAATCAGTCACACCTCCTCAACACTCAAACTGGCCGGACATTGGAGAGCCAATCTGGTCTGGCTGTGTCATTAGAAGATATCTACTCTGGCATGATTATGCTTGTTTTGTTGTTCGGTTTTATGCTTTTCCTCCTTTTTCTGGCATGGCTGGCCGTGCTGGTCTCAGCAACAAGGCGCCCAAGTCTCTTGTCCAGCAATCAACCATAAAAGCCTGGTCAACACACACCTGTGCCAGATTATCATCAATGCAGTCGGTAACATGCCATGCCGTAATCTTTCGTACTTTTTGTGCCTCTACTTATTTACCGGTGTTACTCCAGCGTGTTTTTGACTGCATGCTTTGCATTACCTTTCTATTGTGTTTGTGGTGACTTTGAAGTCTGTCCCTGTGTGCAGTTCTCCAGTGTACCTCGCTTTGTTCAGCCAGTGCTCATTCTTCACTGAGTCCTCTGATCTGTTTGCCTCACTTCATCTGCAACACCAGCCAGCCTTCAGCCACCACTACCTGCTCTTTGTGTTATTTCTCATAATAAAATCCTTAAAACCAAGCGGTAACCTCCATGGCTGTGTGCCAAAACATGCAGTTCCTTGAACGGCCACTACAACGGCTACAAAAATGAGTCAATCTCCATAAGCCCCCATATTAAAATGTTCAACTTCCATTGTCTCTGTTTTTTGGGTGTACACACTAATACAAACTAATATGTAACACTACTCAGCCAAAAGAAGTTAAATCATTAGTGCTGGATTAACGTCGAAAAGGCTTGATGGGAAACAACTTGTCGATAGATCGAGCTTGGTGCTCACTCAAGAGTTTTTGCCCCGTGCTTTTGATGAAACTCTCCAAGTGGTTCAACAAAAGCTTTGCATCCCCACTCACAATTAAATAACAATACTTCCATTATCTTTTTTGTGTTATTGTCATTATTCCACAGTGTTTATCTACATGAACTTAACAGTAACAAATGAATTTAATTAGTACATTTATGACATTAACAATTTAAAGCATTTGTATGTGCATTCTCTATAAATCCACCAGCTGGTCTAAACCGGTCCGACCGATATTGTTTGGGAAAGTAATAAGTGGTTATGTGGTTTCATGTATTCAACCTGTATTTATTCATTTTAAAATAAACAGACACTGCAGCGAGGCGTAGTTTCTGGCAATTATCATATATCTTTAAGATTAAACCAAATCATTACAACCAGTCATCACAAATGGTCTGGGAATTGTAATTGTTGTTTGTATAACAATTGCAGGATATAATTACGTATACATCATTGTTGTAAACATCATATATCCTATAATAAAGCCTGCTAAAAAATTCACCCAGAGCAACAACAGCCTCCATTTAAGACAAAGTGCTTTTATATATTGTATCTCTGCACTTGTATGATGTTTTTAGCTGATTATACACTAATAAAATGAATATAATTGATATTATATTAAGTTTATGTAAGTAGAGCCCACTAAATCTCACACACGGGACCTTTACGTGACTATTTTGACAATTTTAGTGATCTGTAAAGTGAAGTAATCAGAAGATGGTATTATACTGATGCTACTTCTATACTAATGCTGTCCCACTTCTGGCATACTTTTTGATACCTCCCTTTACTGTAATTAGCTACTCTTATCTATTTTCGAGGCATCTCATTTCAGCCTACTGACCACTCTCCTGTTGTTTTTAGATCCTGCAATCACCTCAATCCTCTCACCTATTTATTTTTTTTCTCATCCATCTCCTCACAGCTCATTCCCTCGTTAGTCCCTCAGTACATACACTGGTCCAGTTTCATTCAGTCCCCATCAGACTGTCTAGGACAAAGGTTTCAGTGTCAGAAGAGGGCCTCCCAAGAGGGTCTCCAACTGTTTCAGGGAAGGCGCAGTGAATGCAAGTGAAACAATATTACATCCGTTACCAAAAGGAGATCATGTAGAGTAGACTAGATGTGCGTGATTTGGATAAAGATTTAGTTTAGATATACAGTAGTTTCAGGGACTTTTTCAGAACTTAATAAATGCCTTATGGTATGGCTGCATGTATGTAGCAAAGGTTGTATGTCCTGTGTAGAAGCATGTTTGTATACATCAGGTAGAAGGATGTAAATGAAGATAATAAATATAATGGAGGAGAAATGTAAAGGGTTTCCAGAAGTGGAGTTTGACAAGCGTTTATCAAGGCTGTATCTTCTTATTCTGACTGTGATTGTCTGTGGTCTCCTCAGAACTGATTTTACACCGCCAACTAAAGATCAACTTCATTCACTTCAGAATGGATCCTTTTGGTATAAACAGCAATATTAGGCTATCTTGACATAATTGTTCAGTGTCTATGGGATCAAATAACACAATCACAACTCCATAGGCATCCAGGTATTTTTCCAAGCCTGGTCTGAGGTGACATGCACAGTCCCAGACCCTGGTTTAATATGTTTTGCGTAGCCCTTCTGTGTTATTGATTGCTGTTTAACCTGACCTGCATGTTTGACCCCTTTGCCTGAACTTTGCATTCCCCTGCCTGCCGCCTGTTTCCTGATGTCTCGGTTTTGATCATTAGCCGCCTGATCTAAGCAAAACTGAGCTTTCTTACTACATTGTCTGCTTTAGTGTTGCATTCTTATCAAGACACTAATTCATAAAAATAAAAAAAAGAACAAGCATGTGCAAAAGTAATTTGCAGCTATCAGCTAGTGTGAGCCACATTATGCTGTTCCCAGTGGACATTTATATTTAAACCGCACCTACCTGTCATTCCTCACACTGAACAGCGAGGCTAGTCTTAAATGAAATGCGAAATAATCACATGTTGAATCATCTTTGGTTTGGAAAAGATGCCTGTAGTTAGTTTTGAAAATACAAATACTATCATTTGCTTTTTACTTTACTCATCCACTAAACATCATCTTGATTGAAGCTGAATTAGTGGGAAAATCTCATCTGCAGATGAGAGAAAATAGACACTAAAGCAGGCATTTCATTTGAATCTAATTTCAATTCCTTCTAAAGTGGTTAGCTGTGAAAAGATTAATTTTTATAGACCTTCACTTGAGCAAAATGTGTTAAAACATTGTTCCCAGCAGCAGTGGACAAAATGTATTAAATTTACTCTTAGAGAAAAAAAAAATACCTTTGAAGCAAATAGCGAGCTCAGATTAAACCCAGAAAGAAAAAAGAAAAAAAAGCTTAAATTACTGAAACTGAAAAAAGTGTGACGAGGAGCAGACAAATAAGACGAGCTGCTTTATGGAGAAGTTGCAATACAAGCCCACACACCGAAATGCACACATACACCCACGTACATTTGTCAGCCTGAGATAATTCTCCCCTTTTTACACAGCGTATGAGATGACAACTATTGCACTCTATATCGCATTACATTTCTGACAGTAGTTTTAATGAGCAAAAGGTTAGAATGGGAGTTCTCAGATATAAACGAGAGCCTGACTTTTTTCCTCTCCTGTGTGTGTGTGCATGCGTGTTTGCACCAGTGTGACATGCTAGTAAAACACAATTTAATCGCCTGCTCGTCTCAGGGCTGCATGTCATGGCCAGCGATGTGTTGGTTGTCAGTTTGCAGCAAACAATCAATCTGTCTTTCGAGCATGTGCAATAAACTCTTGATCATGATCATGCGTTTACACAGCAATGATTTCAATGCACACACGTGCATAAACACTCCGCTGCAGCAAAATAAACCAAATGCAAAGGAGGAAAAAAATCAAACATTAATGTGCGTATCACATGAATGCCCACATTCTGTATTCTTTTACATGTGTGTATATGTGGGTTTAAGTGTGCGTGTGTGTGTGTGCTATTGTCAAATTAAAAAAATGAGAACAGCCCCAAACCCTCACATGATTCCTCTCTCATTATTTCTCATTTCTTTCCTCTCCCTTTTTTCTCTCTTCATTCCTCTGTCGTCCCTTTTCTTTCCCTCCAAGGCTAAACTCAAGCCACCTCAGAATCCTCCTTCAATACAAGGCCGTATGAGATTAACTCTGTGTGTGTGTGTGTGTGTGTGTGTGTGTGTGTCATAGTTCCCATAAATTCTCTCCTCTCTCTTCTCTCTTCTCAGTTTCCCTCATACATACACACAGAGCTAGATGGATGATCTTATTTGTATGTACTCTGTACTGACAAAAATGGCTGTTATCTGAACTGTGGCGAAAATGATAAAAACAGGTGTGGTGGAGAAATATAACAAACAATTCATTTTTGTCTCAGGTATGTGGTTTTTTTTGTTTGTTTGTTTTTGTTTTTGTTTTTCCTTGGCAGGATTTCCGTGGTTTTGGCTGCCACTGTTAAACACTTGCGTATTGTTTCAACTGAATGCTTAACACAGTGTCACAGAGGAAGATGAATTATGTGCGTACAGAACAGCAGAGGCGTGACACAAAGAAACAAACATACTTTTTTATTATTTGTTTATTTATTCATCTATTGGTTAAAGCTCTACGTCGTTATTTCTACAGACACTTTAATTGCTTTTTTTTTAATTGTCCTACAGGATGTAATTAAGCCTTGATCAGACTTCACTGCAGATAATGAAGAATTGCCTTCTCTTCTCTCTATAGTATACTGCGAAGTCATTTTACAGAATTTTACAGAACAGAAATAATTAAGAAACACTTAATATGAATATGGGCACAAGCGGCCTATAATTATATATAATTAATGATTGTTTTTAAATTTATCATTGAAGTGTAATGGACTGTTTGCACTCTGACTACATTTACATGCACAAAATATTATATTTTTTCTGAAAAAGACAATATTCGTACTGAGCTGTTTACATGCAGTTGTGCATTTTACAATTACCGTAAAATATACATTCAATATTATATATCATCTGCAAAGAATGCATACCCTAAAACCTGTTTCTCCTGCCAACCAGCAGGCTAGGCTCTTCTTTTGTGCATGCATCTCTACCCCAGCCATGCAAACTATTGGCTTGCTGTTTTGTTCCTTAGACAGTATAAATATGGACTAGCTGTTGTGAAGTGTGGTCAAACACAAAAAATTAGCTATAGAAGCCAAAACAGTTTTTTTTGTACCAGGCTGTAAACATGTTTATTTCTGCTGTGTAGATGGACATTTTACATGGGAAGCTTATGGAGATTGACTCGCTCTGTAGCCAGCCTCTAGTGGAAGTTTGAGGAAGTGCACTTTTTAGCACTTCAGTATTAGCTTCATTTCATAGCCACGGAGGTTGCTGCTTGGTTTGTTCACCATGCATAAAGCTGGTCGTGATGAAACAAGAGGCCATGTGTCTCAAAGTGTAGTAATGTACATGACCAAATAATATTCCTAAAAAACATATTATATGGTGTGTATGTCTCGATTGGAAAATGCTACAGTCAGAATAAAGCCGAACTATCCAATGTAATATTTTACCCATATCAAATTCAGAATATTTTTATATATTTGGATTAAAAGTGGAAAATTAGTGTGGAGAAACATTTCAGTCAGAGATAGTGACAATTGAGGACACGGACTGAGACAGATAGACAAATGAGAGAATTGAAAAGGGGGCTCATAATATATGCTAAAAGTGAGGTTGATAACACAGAGCGAGGGAAAAGCAATAGATAGCAATAGTGGGAGAGGCAGAGGAGGTGAAGAGAGGACACCAGACAGACTAAAAAGGATGTATTGAGATTTTTAAATAAATACGTTTCCAGCAGTGCTTGATGAATTCATGAGGACACTGTGATCTAGTAATCTTAATTATTTAATTTCTATCTCAGCGCCTTTTATCTCTGTGATCATAAGCAATCGTTGCTCTGGGGTTTCTTTCTGGCACTTTTTCACAGATTTTTACAGCATCGTAACTACTGCAAGCTTTTTGATGCTAAAGTTTGAGTTTTTTTGTTCTAGTCTTCAATTCCTCTTATTGACTGCAAAGCTTTCAGCAGCTGTTTTCACCAGGAATCACTGTTAGGCCATAGATGCTAACCACTGACTGTATAAAGAATGGACAGTGTATCTGTGATGTCACTTCAGGCTCTGTCCACCGCATGTTGGTAGTCCTGCCTCTTCCGCCTCCCAGCTAATCTAAACAGGCGCCCCACTTGGTGGACCTAAGGGGGGGGCCAAATGACACCGGGTGCTCAAACAAGCCATCTGTAATGGCACCCTCTCAATCAAAGCAGCCACGCTGTTAATTATGCATAACTTTAAGCTTTATTATAATATTATATCTCTGCAGTTGGACATTTTAACATGGGGACTTATGGAGATTGACTCATTCGGTACCCGGCCTCATGTGGACGTTTGAGGAACTGCTGTTTTTGGCACTTCCGCATTGGCTTCACAGGTTGCCGCTTAGTTGTAGTATGCTGTCATATGCCAGTTATCACTAAATGAACTACGTGTGAGGATGATGGGAATGTCAGTTTTAGCAGATATTTGGTTGTGAACATATTGGACATGTTGAATGTTAAGTGCCACCAAAGCGATCATAATTCACTCACACGAATGTGTGTCCAAATCTATCAAGTAGATGTTGAGATATTTCAGTGAAAACTTTGACCTGTTGGTCAAGGGAGAAATCACATTCATCCTCTTGGGACTGTGGATATTTGTATCAAATTCTCGGAGAGATTTCATTCCACACTGACCGACTGACATTGCCATCCCTAGAGGCACTAGCGTCACTAAAAAGTGAGCAAGCAGCTGACTGACTGTGTGACTGGCTAACTGATGAAGGGACTGACATCAAAGTGACTGACTGATGGACTGACATCAGACTGAATGGCCAACTGATGCACTGTGTGGGAAGGCACTTGTCCATACTTGTGAGTGCATTCATAAACCACCTTCTGCAACAACTGGTTCTTTATAAATAATGCACAATGTTGACATGCTATGCTTTGCCCACAATAATTGAGCTGCATCACGAATACAAGCCTATACACAAAATACACATGCATCAGTACACAGACTTCATTAAACCACCGCTCAGAAAGACAACTTCTGTCTCCATTAAGGAATACAGTAGTCTCTTTCTCTTTGTCACACACAAACACACACAAACCCACCTTCATTAGCTGGTTGTCATCCTTCCTCACAGTGTGTAGGTATAATGGACAAAGCAACAATGTTCAAATGGAAACAGTATTGTGGCATTAATCAAATAAAAACAATGGTCTCTGTAAGGAAGTGCCGTGTTAACAGAAGAAGCGTAAGTAAAATAAGGTCATAGCTTTGAACCAAAGACGTCAATCTCATTACTGAAGGGCACTTACATGTATATGCCTCAATCAAACGATGACTCACTCAGTTTTCTTGGCGTGTTGCGTCACAATGGCAATCCAGCTGCATAATAATGTACGGGCTATTACTGTGCAGGAATCAAATCTCATATAGAGCCAGATCAAAGTTACATTTGCACAAGACTGTTGCAGTCCATGTAAATACAGTCAGTGCTTGTGAGCTTCCACTGGCCTGTTTGAGATCACAGATGGTAGGATATGTCCAAGCTTACATGTTGTGTATTTGGAGCCAGACTTCAGATTGTAAATTGATGAATGGGTTTATTGGGCTAGAATGAAGCACACAACTGTAGGGGATAAAAAACACTTACCTTTTCAGTTTCTGATCAGTTTCTGTGGGAGCTTTTAATATTCACATCATTTGGGTGTCATGTTTAGTTCAAAATAGAGGACCCAGCTCATGTGAATGTTGAGGGGACAAAAGGAAAGTTTACTCATGGACAGGTAGGTAAACACAAAATAACATAAGGGCGACTGAGACCAGGCAGACTAGTCTAACAATCCAAGTTAAATCAACAGTTCATACAATCAAAAATCCAGAACTGAGAACTGAGAACGAAGGACAGAGGTCGAACAATACAGGATTGGGTAACAGACACAGACAACCTGAGAAGTGACACAGAGAAACACAGGGGCTGAACAGAAGTGAAGGCAAGATGATGAGAGACAGGTCAAAACTAATCACGGATAGATGAAACTAATCAGGGTGAAACAGATAATCAAGAATGGTGGGAAAAACACCAAACAAAGACAGGAAGTAAAACCACAAGACATGAGGAGAAACACTGAACCATAAACCTAAAACCATGACAATGAGATGGATGTTAGAGACGGGAAGATGCAAGTTTACAACAGTTACCCCCAAATTCCACCGGGAACGAATGTGCCACATTGCGCCACGTGAAGTGACGTGCAGGACGGACCAAAACAGTGCAGCGTCCACGACGTGACAGAGATATGCTTGGTGAGGTTTCAGGGTTAATGTCACTGGACAACTGAAGATGGTTGTATTATTACAGAACTAGTCGTGTAAGAGTTTAATAATGTGCAGTGACAATACTGCACTACATCCATCCAGTTTTAGTGAACAATCGACTTTGGCAAAGTGAGCCATCCAGAATCAAACCAAATCGATATCATTGTTAAGCTGAGCGATTATGGACTCAACATGCAAACACAAAACCAAGAGAGTGAATCAGTCTGACGCAGTTTATTATAAACACCAGGGGAGAATGTGCAGGTGATCCAGAGGAAGGGGTGTCCAGGCTGGTGTAGGGTGGCAGGAGTCCAAGAGTGCAGTAGTGAACAAACAGAGCAGAACGTGGCAGGAGGACGGCAGATGAGGTTTTTTTCCTGAGGCACAGGGAAAATCACAGTTAGTCAAAAAGTCAATGTTACAAAGGAAGTTGGCTCGAGCATTTGTTACCACGAGAGACTGGAGACAATCTGGCGGAGTCTGGGAGGAACAGTCTTTTATACTGCAGTGTTTTTTTAGTGAATGAAGAACAGTTGGTGAGGCAATCAGGCAGGTGAGAGGGAAATTAAGGCCATGCCCGGTGACACACACACACACACACAGATAGACAAAATAGAATAGTAATTATGTACTACTGATAATAATAATAGACAGAAACACAGGGGGAGGAGAACAACAGGACAAGGTAAACATCCTCCATATGACAATCAGAGCTGTCAGAAAACACTTATGCTTCTAGCTGTTGACATGAACATGTTTTACAAGTTGATCTGGTAATTATAATATCTCCTATATGCAGCATAAAGGCTTAGTTGGCTTCACCAGCAGGTGTAAAACACAGGAATTTCTAAGAAAATCAATTAGTTTCATCACACTTGCAGCAAATCTGCTCACGTGAGCAAAGTAAATCTTTTGTGCTGAGTTCAGCTTTGGTGAACTTTGTATAGTTGACCAATAGCAATGTCTTGACAGTGCTGACCTTTGAGGGAAGACAGAGCGAGAGAGTTCAAACCTGCTGCTGTGAACCTCTAACCACTTGTGTATAACCCAGCTCTGCTTTGGTGTAAGCTGCTGCACAAAAACATGATTTGCAGACAGTTTTGACACAGGAATCAATGGTATAACCACATCTCTTGAACCTACACTGTCAACCTACTGTCCCATTAATGTCCAAAATAGCTAAATGAACCTGCTAGCTTTAGGAGTTACTGTAATTTGATAGCATGTTAGTGGTAGCTCACTATCTTAAGTCATTTTCCAACTCGCAGGTAGCCCTTACACCACCATAGTACCTACACGTAGATATTATGCTATACATCAACCTCCCCACAATAGCAATCATGCCAGAAATGTACAATAATTCACACTTGTTGAATGACTTCATAGATCAGAAACTTCATGTTCCAGAAGGTTAATGTTTTGGCATAGAGTTGATTAGATCAAATCAAACTGAATTTAATCCTAAGAAGAAAGTATCATGTTCTCATGTTTATAACAAAACAAATTTCATGAAAATTGGTTCAGAATTAAGCAAGTTACAGTCAATTTTGTAGTGAAGTTTGCATCTCATAGCAGATCTTGACCTCCCCAGTCATCACGAATAACAAATGCGGTATCTGTGTTTCTATGACATCTATGGCTGAACCTTACTGTGACAATTTCTGGTGTGTCCAGGTCTTAATTCAGCTTTTACTGACACTATATCAGAAAAATGTTGACTCAACTCTGTGGTCATTTTTTAGGCTGCTGCTGGTATCGCTTTACTGGATTACGGTACATTGAAAGGTATTTCTCATTTCTAAACATTGTCATAGTGGTAAATGCATATCTTTAAGATATTACTTCAAATTGAACGTGCACAAATAAACTAAAAATAAAAAAGTGGGTATTTTAGGTTTCATGGATTACTGGTGGTGCTCTAAAGAAAAACTGTTTTACTAAAAGGATCTAAATAAAAATGAAATATGTTAGTCAGAAGGCATTCTTTAAAATTTAGTTTGTCCCTAAATGTTGTGTGCTGGAATCTATTAATTCATCAGGTCTATCAATTCAGATTAAGCAAGAAATCTAGACTCAGCAGTGCCTGTGAAAGCCATTTTTCAGTTAAATGAAATGGCAACTTTTTCTTCCATCTCTGTGGAAATATTTTTTAAGAAGCACTCTATTTAAACTTTGAATCTTGGCTACAGAGTCAGAACCAGGTTGTGGAACAGTCATAGTTTTTATAAACAAACACATCATTTTAAACCACACACTCATTTGAAAACCACTGAAGTGACTTATTAGAAAATATCACTGTGTCCCCCGAGTGCTGAAATATTTCGAGCTGGTATCTGTTCTGTTGGAGATACTCTTTGAATACTGACTAACATACAGTTTAAAGCTGCACTAGTCAGTATTTCTATATTAGCAATGGATGTGATGATTTTATGTAATATGTTAAAGAAGACTGTGATGAACAAACTTAGTAAACAATTCACTCAGTTCAATTTTTGGATTTTCTGGTCCGGCTGCAACTCCTCTGTTTTGATACACTTTCACTGCTGTCATCAGCCAAGTTTCTAGACACAGCAGGCAGTTGTTTTTGGCAAAAAAGCTTTCATAAACCAATTGTACAGTTACTGCTCAGCCTACCTGCTCAGCCCCAAGTGGCACACAGACAGCGTTTAGCAGCTAAAGAGCCAGACATTTCTCTCACTAGCTCGAGAAAACCAGGACACAAACAACACTGTTGGGGGCAGAAACACTGCTCCAGATGAATGCTAATGTGGCTGCTCAATATATAAAAAGGTACCTAGTTGCTAACAGTTCCAACAAAGCCTAACAGCAAACTCTGTGGCTACAGAACAAATCAGTCTCCATAAGCCCCTATGTTAAAATGTCCAATTTCACAGCAGAAATAAACATGTTTACAGCCTGGTACAAAAAACATTTTTGGTCTCTACAGCTAATTTCCCCGTTCATGACAACTGTACTGAGTCTGAATTTCTATTTAATTCAACCGTTCAGTTTATATTAAAGGTTAAAGTTATGCATAATTAATAGAGTGCCAGATTAGATTGACAGGTGGGTGCCATTACAAATGGCTTGTTTGAGCACATGCTTAATTCGGTCCACCTTAGGTCCACAGACGATCTGCTCTTTAGAAACCTGTGGGTGGGGTCAGTAACTAAACATACTTTATAAGATAATTATATGTCAATGTTATGTTATGCTTGATCTGCTGCCCTCAAATGGCCCAATAACCCATTACTGCACTGCAGGTTTACGTTGGTCACTGACAATTTTTCCATCTCAGTAGTTGGACAATGACACAATATGACACAAGATGCTCCACCCAGACAGCAACCTATGAAAAATGAGGCCAATATTAAAGTGTCCTAAAACGGCCACTTGAGGCTGAAAAGTGAATTTATCTCCATAAGGCTCCATATTAAACAGTTTTGGTGTTTCTTCGTTTATGACAACTGTACTGAGGGTGAATTTTTATATAACTGACCCGTTCAAATTATATTAAGTCTTAAAGTTATGCATAATTAAGAAAGTAGCTGCTTTGATTGACAGGTGGGTTCCTTCACATGCTGGTTGCGGCAACCAGGCCTAATTCTGTCCGCCTCAGCTCCACCCACGATCCACATCTTTGCCCATTTTTGGATTAGTTTGGAGCCAGCAGGCGCAAAACTGCCAAGATGGTCATAAACAGAGCCGCCACACTCTGAGAATAACAACAGCTCGTCAGAAACCGATGAGTGACAGATACTACGTCCATGTTTTATACCTGTCTATGGCTCCACTCAACAACCATGTTTGCTGTTATTGTTGCTGTCCAAAGGTTACAACATGTGAGCCTCTATAAAAACATATACAAACATATAGACACTGTCAATATATCTATACCACTAACACATTATCGGTAACTGTTTTTTTAGCCTTGTTATGGATCAGGCCTTAGTGTGCATACCTGTATGTGTATTTCTGTGTGTGTGAAAGAGACTGAAAGAGGGAAACCAGCCAGAAGCTCATGACTTTTTTCTCAGCAGAATGATGAAAGAGAGTGTAACAACAATACAGAGCTGTTTGAAAGGTATAGACTCATAGACTCTATCTATCTATCTATCTATCTATCTATCTATCTATCTATCTATCGTATGGACATTACACATTGGGGGTAACAGGCAGTCTTTTTCAGAAAGCTGTATGTTAACTGCCTCCCATCTTGCAAAGTCAGAGGCCTGCGAAATTGGAAGTGATTCATAAAATTACTGTGGCAGTGAGTGCCATCACAGGCTGAGATTATCATCATCCACTGCTCAGCTCTGTGTAAGTGCGTATGTGTGTATAAATGTGCATCTGTGTGTGGGCTCTATTAGAAGTTAAAGTCAATAAAAATCCCCACGTTGATGACTGTGTTTCATATGTAACACAAAGAGAACAACTGCTAACACCTACATGCAAATCCAAGGGTCAACATATTTGCTCGATTAGTCACATCACTAAAAAGGTAACAACAATATTTATATGGCATCATAACACACCTTCAGTATAAAATATTATCCAGCCACATCTTTAGTTTCTAAAGATAGTTTTGAGGCTCTTAATTTCGGCCATGACATTGCAGCCACACTCTCATGCAGCCCAATTATGTCACTTTGAGTGTTGCAATGATGCCAGATTTTAAATAATTATCAGGTTTTTACAGCTCATTGTACCTCACATGCAGCCTCATATGACTGGGGAGACTAAAGTTGCATTGTCTCAAACTGGATATGTAACTAAAATGTCTGATTTAGGCAACATCTGACTCTGAACACTTTCTCCTAAAGTAACACGGATTAACAGTCAAAGTAACATTCAGGGTAAAATACAGCGGACACCCCACCCAGAAGTCACTTTGGTAAAAATCTACAATAACTGATAAAACCATAAAGCCAATTATTTCGAGCTGGTATCTGTTCTGTTGGAGATACTCTTTGATACTGACTAACATACCGTTTAAAGGTGCACTAGTCAGTATTTCTATATTAGCAATGGATGTGATGATTTTATGTAATATGTTAAGAAGACTGTGATGAAACAAACTTACTAAACAATTCACTCAGTTCATTTTTGGATTTTCTGGTCCGGCTGCCTTGTTTTGATACACTTTCACTGCTGTCATCAGCCAAGTTTTCAGACACAGCAGGCAGTTGTTTTTGGCAAAAAAGCTTTCATAAACCAATTGTACAGTTAACTCTGCTCAGCCCCAAGTGGCACACAGACAGCGTTTAGCAGCTAAAGAGCCAGACTTTCTCTCATAGTCGGAAAACCAGGACACAAACAACACTGTTGGTGGCAGAAACACTGCTCCAGATGAATGCTAATGTGGCTGCTCAATATATAAAAGTACCTAGTGCTAACAGTTTCACCAAACTAGCCAGCAAACTCTGTGGCTACAGAACAAATCAGTCTCCATAAGCCCCTATGTTAAAATGTCCAATTTCACAGCAGAAATAAACATGTTTACAGCCTGGTACAAAAAACATTTTTGGTCTCTACAGCTAATTTCCCCGTTCATGACAACTGTACTGTCTGAATTTCTATTTAATTCCCGTTCAGTTTATATTAAAGTTAAAGTTATGCATAATTAATAGAGTGCAGTAGTTGACAGGTGGGTGCCATTACAGATGGCTTGTTTGAGCACACAGGCTTAATTCGGTCCACCTAGGTCCCACGACGATCTGCTCTTTAGAAACCTGTGGGTGGGGTCAGTGACCAAAACATACTTTATAAGATAATTATATGTCAATGTTATGTTATGCTTGATCTGCTGCCCTCAAATGGCCCAATAACCCATTACTGCACTGCAGGTTTACATTGGTCAATGACAATTTTTCCATCTCATAGTTGGACAATGACACAATATGACACAAGTGCTCCACCCAAACCAGCAACCTATGAAAAATGAGGCCAATATTAAAGTGTCATCCTAAAACGGCCACTTGAGGCTGAAAAGTTATTTATCTCCATAAGGCTCCATATTAAACAGTTTTGGTTTTCTTCGTTTATGACAACTGTATGAGGGTGAATTTTATAAACTGACCCGTTCAAATTATATAGTCTTAAAGTTATGCATAATTAAAAGTAGCTGCTTTGATTGACGGTAGGTTCCTTCACATGCTGGTTGCGGCAACCAGGCCTAATTCTGTCCGCCTCAGCTCCACCCACGATCCACATCTTTGCCATTTTTGGATTAGTTTGGAGCCAGCAGGCGCAAAACTGCCAGATGGTCATAAACAGAGCCGCCACACTCTGGAATAACAACAGCTCGTCAGAAACCGATGAGTGACAGTACTACGTCCATGTTTTTACCTGTCTATGGCTCCACTCAACAACCATGTTTGCTGTTATTGTTGCTGTCCAAAGGTTACAACATGTGAGCCTCTATAAAACATATACAAACATATAGACACTGTCAATATATCTACCACTAACACATTATCGGTAACTGTTTTTTTAGCCTTGTTATGGATCAGGCCTTGTGTGCATACCTGTATGTGTATTTCTGTGTGTGTGAAAGAGACTGAAAGAGGGAAACCAGCCAGAAGCTCATGACTTTTTTCTCAGCAGAATGATGAAAGAGAGTGTAACAACAATACAGAGCTGTTTGAAAGGTATAGACTCATAGACTCTATCTATCTATCTATCTATCTATCTATCTATCTATCTATCTATCTATCTATCTATCTATCTATCTATCTATCTATCTATCTATCTATCTATCTATCTATCTATCTATCTATCTATCTATCTGTATGGATGGCATTACACATTGGGGGTAACAGGCAGTCTTTTCAGAAAGCTGTATGTTAACTGCCTCCCATCTTGCAAAGTCAGAGGCCTGCGAAATGGAAGTGATTCATAAAATTACTGTGGCAGTGGTGCCATCACAGGCCGAGATTATCATCATCCACTGCTCAGCTCTGTGTAAGTGCGTATGTGTGTATAATGTGCATCTGTGTGTGGGCTCTATTAGAGTTAAAGTCAATAAAAATCCCCACGTTGATGACTGTGTTTCATATGTAACACAAAGAGAACAACTGCTAACACCTACATAAATCCAAGGGTCAACATATTTGCTCGATTAGTCACATCACTAAAGGTAACAACAATATTTATATGGCATCATAACACACCTTCAGTATAAAATATTATCCAGCCACTCTTTGTTTCTAAAGATAGTTTTGAGGCTCTTAATTTCGGCCATGACATTGCAGCCACACTCTCATGCAGCCCAATTATGTCACTTTGATGTTGCAATGATGCCAGATTTTAAATATTATCAGGTTTTTACAGCCATTGTACTCACATGCGCCTCATATGACTGGGGAGACTAAAGTTGCATTGTCACAAACCAGATATGTAACTAAAATGTCTGATTTAGTTCAACATTTTCATTACCACACTGTATGAGGGGCAACACCTGACTTCTGACACTTTCTCCTAAAGTTGTCAGGCTTTTGTTTGTGGGTGACTCCTGTTTTATTTTGGTTTCCCTCACTTCCTTTTTGTGTTCTTTCTGGTGTCTTTACTCCCTGTGATTGCCCATTGTTTCACCTGTGTCTCGTTTGCTCCTCCCCTCATGTGTATTTAAGCCTGTCTCTCCCGTGTGTCTTGTTAGATTGTCTTCTCCTTGTGGTTAGCTCTCTGGCGTTTTCATCATAGTTTCTCCTGTACCAACCCTGTTTGTTTCTTCGACCCGTTTTTGCCACGTCCTGTACTTCTGCCTGTCTGCTCCGTGTTCTGGATTCTTG